>NC_057805.1:189200917-189210241 GCF_018294505.1 Triticum aestivum | reverse complement strand
GGCGGGCCGGCGGTGGGTGGCGGCGGAGCGGGACAGGTGGCGTGACGCGGTTGGCCGGACGGCGGCGGCGACTTCGTCCGGCGCGCGCATGGACGAAGGTTAGGGTTTCGTCTGCGATTCGTTTTCGGGAGGGGAAGAGTATATATAGGTAGAGGGAGCTAGGAGAGTCCAAATGAGGTGTGGTTTTCGCCCACAAGATCGTGATCGAACGACCTACAGCATGGAAGAGAGTTTGGTGGGTTTTGGGCTGGTTTTTAGGGGGGTTTTCTGCAACACATAAATGGACTTTGCGGATGCCCGGTTAACCGTTGGAGTACCAAACGACCTCCAAATGGAACGAAACTTGACCGGTGGTCTACCGGTGGTATACCAAGGCCACTTGACAAGCCTCGGTCCATTCCGAGAACGTTTGACACCCGCACACGGAAGAAAACAAGAGGGGTGCACCGGAGGAGATAGGAGCGCCGGATTGCAAAACGGACAAGGGGGAAAATGTTCGGATGCATGAGACGAACACGTATGCAAATGCAATGCACATGATGACATGATATGAAAAGCATGACATGAACAAAATGCAAAACGAAAGACAAAACCCGACCACGGAGGGAATACCATAACACATAGCCGAAAATGGCAAGAGTTGGAGTTACAAATATGAAAAGTTACATGCGGGGTGTTACAACACTCCACCACTACGAGAGGATCTCGTCCCGAGTTCTAGGACTGAAAGAACTCCGGATATTCGGAACGGAGGTGGTCCTCGCGTTCCCAGGTGACTTCCCGGTCGGAATGGTGCGACCACTTCACTTTCAGGAATTTGATTGACTTGTTGCGAGTCTTGCGCTCAGTTTCTTCAAGAATAGCAACGGGGTGCTCATGATAAGACAAATCTTCTTGGAGGTCAATCTCTTCGAAGTTGATAGTGCGCTCAGGCGTCTTGAAGCACTTGCGAAGCTGTGACACGTGGAACACATCGTGCACATTCGCGAAGTTGGAAGGAAGCTCAAGTTGATAGGCGAGGTCGCCTCTTTTGCCAATGATCTTGAAAGGACCCACGTATCTAGGGGCAAGCTTCCCTTTGATACCGAAACGACGAGTGCCTTTCATTGGAGAGACGCGGAGGTAGACATGGTCTCCGATCTCGAAAGCCACATCATGGTGCTTACTATCATAGTAACTCTTCTGGCGTGATTGCGCGGCTTTGAGATTATCACGGATGACTTTACACATTTCTTCAGCTTCTGTGATTAAGTCATTGCCAAGAAGTTGGCGTTCACCAGTCTCTGACCAATTGAGAGGAGTACGGCACTTTTTGCCACATAGAATCTCGAATGGGGCCTTGCCCGAACTCGCTTGCAAGCTGTTGTTGTAGGAGAATTCGGCATATGGAAGACAATCTTCCCATTTCATGCCAAAGGAAATGACACAAGCCCTGAGCATATCTTCAAGAATTTGATTGACTCGCTCGACTTGGCCACTAGTTTGAGGATGGAAAGCTGTGCTGAAGCGAATGTTTGTGCCCATGGCCTTCTGGAAGGAGTCCCAGAACTTAGAGGTGAAGATGCTTCCACGATCTGAAGAAATCAATTGTGGAATGCCGTGCAAGGAGACAATTCTGGAGGTGTATAGCTCTGCCAACTGAGCTGCTGTGATGGATTCTTTGATTGGAAGGAAATGAGCCACTTTAGAAAGCTTGTCAATGACAACGAAGATAGCATCATTTCCGCGCTTGGACTTTGGAAATCCAGTCACGAAGTCCATTTTGATATGATCAAACTTCCATTCTGGGATAGCAAGAGGTTGAAGGAGACCAGCTGGTCGTTGGTGTTCTGCTTTCACTCTTCGACAGACATCACATTCATTCACGAATTGAGCGATTTCTCGCTTCATTCGAGTCCACCAATACGACTGCTTGAGGTCATGGTACATCTTCGTACTTCCAGGATGAATGGAAAGGAGAGAATTGTGCGCTTCGTTCATAATGATTTTCCTTAGATCACCTTTAGGAACCACAATCCGGTCCTCGAAGAACAAAGTGTCTCTGTCATCAATGCGATAGCACTTGTATTTGGAAAGACCCTTGTCGATACCACGTTTCACCTTCTTCACCATGGCATCAAGAAGTTGTGCCTCACGAATTTGATCTTCCAAAGTAGGAGAGACTATGAGGTTGGCAAGAAAGCCTTGAGGAACAACTTGGAGATTCAGCTTGCGGAAAGCTTCACAAAGATCCGGTTGGAATGGCTTGAGAACTAAGCTGTTGCAATAAGCCTTCCTGCTTAACGCATCTGCAATGACATTGGCTTTGCCTGGAGTATATTCAATACTCGGATTGTACTCTTGAATCATTTCGACCCATCGAGTCTGCCTGAGGTTGAGGTTGGGCTGAGTGAAGATGTACTTGAGACTCTTGTGATCGGTGAATATGTCCACTTGTCTTCCCAACAAGAGATGTCTCCACGTTATTAATGCATGGGCAACTGCCGCCAACTCAAGATCGTGAGTGGGGTAGTTCTTCTCGTTGGGCTTCAACTGACGAGAGGTATAGGACACCACTTTCTTCTCTTGCATTAACACAGCACCGAGACCTTGGAGAGAAGCATCACAAAAAAACTTCAAATGGCTTGGATTCGTCAGGAGGAGTCAAGACAGGAGCTGTGACTAGTTTCTCTTTGAGAGTGTTGAAAGCAACGTCACACTCAGGAGACCAGACATACTTCACATGCTTCTGGAGGAGGTTGGAAAGAGGCTTTGCAATCTTGGAGAAATTTTCAATGAATCTTCGGCAATAGCTTGCAAGACCAAGAAAACTGCGGAGCTGCTTGACATTCTGAGGGGGTTCCCAATTCACAATTGCGGACACCTTCTCGGGGTTAACAGCGATGCCCTTGGCAGAGATGATGTGACCAAGGAAAAGAACTTCATCGAGCCAAAACTCACATTTAGAGAACTTTGCATAGAATTGATACTCTCTGAGCTTGTCGAGCACCAATCGCAAATGTTTGGCATGGTCCTTCTTATTCTTGGAGAAGACCAAGATATCATTGAGATACACCAGGATGAATTCATTGGTATAGGGGTTGAAGATGAAATTCATCATCCGAGAGAATACTGGAGGAGCATTGACAAGGCCGAAAGACACGACAGTATATTCATAAGAACCAAAGCTTGTTCTGAATGCTGTCTTGGGAATATCTTCTTCACGAATGCGAATCTGATGATAACCCATACGAAGGTCAAGCTTCGAGAAAACTTTAGCACCTTTGAGTTGCTCGAATAGCTCATTGATGTTGGGAAGTGGATACTTGTTCTTGATTGTCTTCTTGTTCAATGGACGGTAGTCGACACAAAGTCGGTCCGTGCCATCCTTCTTCTTTACAAAAAGAACACCACAACCCCATGGAGATGAACTTGGTCTGATCAAACCCAGACGCTCTTGTTCATCGAGCTGTTTCTTCAATTCCTTCAGCTCGTTAGGTCCAAGCTTGTATGGACGCTTGCAAACGGGTTCAGTACCAGGCTCAAGTTTGATAACGAACTCAACTGGCTGGTGAGGAGGCATACCCGGAAGCTCTTCTGGAAAGACATCTTGGTACTCACAAACGACTGGAATCTGAGAGATGGCATTCAATTCGCCCTTCTCATTGAGAGAAAAAAACCGAATGGTTTCATCACGAGCGGCATAAATAATCACATCCTCAGAAGAGTGTGTCAATTGAATTTCCCTGGCAGCACAATCAAGTTGAGCCTTGTGCTTAGAAAGCCAGTCCATCCCGAGAATAAGATCAATATCCGAGTCACCAAGAACAACTGGAGAAGACAGAAATTTATAGTCGCCCATCTTGATGGAAACATCGGGAGCAACCAAACTAGAAGTCAAAAGTTTTCCCGGAGAAACAACTTGCATAACTTTGGATAAAATCTCTATGTCAACATTGTGCTTCGATGCAAATGGGTATGACAAGAAAGAACGCGATGCACCAGTATCAAATAAGACTTTTGTAGGAATATCATTAACTGAGAGATTACCCATTATCACATCAGCAGATTCCTCCGCTTGAGCTGCATTCATCATGTTCACCTTTGCAGACTTTGGATTATGCTTGACCACTGCATTGCTGGAAGATCTGACAGGAGGAGGAGGAGGCAGGCGCCTTTGGTTGAAGCACTTGTTAGCATAGTGACCTTTCTGCTGACATTTGTTGCAAGTCACCTCTGAGAGTGGATGGTGATAAGGAGCATTGGACTTTGGAGCTTGATTCTGAGACTTGTTCTGATAGCCAGAGTTGGAAGAGTTTGAAGAACCATGGCCACCTTTGTTCTTCTGCTGGTAAGGCTGACGAAACGGAGGAGGAGGCAACCAGAACTTCTGTTGCTTAGCTGTCACAAGTGAGGAAGAAGAAGACTGAACTGCGTCTCTGACTCTCTTCTTAGAAGCCTCACACTTGAGCTGAGCAGCCTCTTGCTTCAGTGCCATATTGTAGAATTGATCAAAGTGAGTAGGCTCAACAAGAACAAGAGCTAACTGCAGATCCTCTTTAAGGCCACCTCTGAAGTGATAGATCATGCTCTTCTCATCAGGAACATCTTGTTTAGCGAAGCGAGCAAGTTTCTGAAACTAAATGTTGTATTGATACACAGACATGTTTCCTTGCTTGAGATTGCGGAACTCCTCACGCTTGCTCTCGACAACACTTTGTGGAATGTGGTGCGCTTTGAAGTCCCGACAGAAGTCAGTCCAAGTGATCACACGACCTCCTCTGGAATCTTTGTATTGCTGAAACCAATCAGCAGCTTGGTCCTTGAGCTGGAAAGAAGCGAACTTGACATAGTCCTCAGGCCTGACATTGCTACATTCAAAATGCTTGTTGATGTCCACGAGCCAATCATCGGCATCCGTGGCCTCGGCACAGTAGCTGAAAGACTTGGGCTGATTTGCGAGAAACTGGTTGAGTGTAGCGAAGTGAGGCTGATTGTTGCCTTGACCTTGATTGCCTTGCCCTTGGGTGCGTTCTTGCAAGAGTTGCAGAATCATCTGAGCATTGGCGTTGGTGGCTGCCATGATAGCTTGCCATGCCTCCGGAGGCGGAGGTGGTGGCAGAGGGTTCGCTTGACTCCCTTCATTGCGATCCGGATTCTGACGCGTTGGCGGAGCCATCCTGAAGAGGGTGACATCCGTTAGCATCTTGATAGACAAATAGATAAGTAGAATCAACGGATATAAATTGCAACATATAGTCTTCACAATAAACATTCGAACGAGGATGAACGAATGAATTCCGTAGTAAATCATCACACTTCCATAAGTTGAGAAGCCACTTGAAAAAGATATGGAATCAACATATGACTTCGAAGCAACTCGAATACCACAATACAATACAAAACAAAGTATTGGCTTGCAGAATAAGCCGGAACAAACATATGATAGAGATTTCGTCCGAAGTTTTCGTGGTGGGGCCCACACGGGCTCAATCGTACAGCACCATCATGTACAAGGCTGTGCACATGACATACGAAGCGTCCCCGAGTCGGCATAGCCAAGGACTCTTTAAGACACTACGAGACCACTGTAAAACCAACCGTGTACAGGCGGACCACTAGACGTCGAACCCCAATCTCATATCATGCGTCTGTCGGAAAGATATCCTAAGGCTACTAGAATTCCCACTTATAAACTCCCGAAACTTTCTGGTTATGCAATCTGGTGTTGGGGATACAGGGGACACAAAATATATCACCCAAACTAACAATCCCTAGATCCAGCTATATCCATCCGTCAACACATAACCAAGAAACCTTCGGAAATCATTTACCTCAACCTTCGAAAAGCATCCATTATACAAGTTATGGCAATACTCCCGAACTCCCGCCCCAGTACTGGGTGGCGTCGAGGTGATCTCACCAACAACTGCATAAAAGAGATTTCGATGTCGGCGAAACTCAGGTATTCCAGATCTGCAACGATAAAATTGTGACGACGACACCTCGGAGCTCAACTCCCCGGGACACTGCCACAACCCCTAAATGTCAGGAGGCACCAAGAACAATGTTCTCGTCACAAAACCATCGGAACGATTCCAAGATACCCGCGTGATCCTAAACAAAATTTTTTAGTGAAATTTGAGGAGAGAATAGTCAAAACTTCTACGTCAGGAGACCTCACCAGAGCGACGAGGGGACTGAGGAGTAAAAAGAATCCTACTCTCCGATATATATAATCCTAAGACTCAAAACATTTTTGTTCTAGACTCAACAACGCCAGCGATTCGATCAAGCAGGGGGCTCCTAAGTCGGGGATGGCTCTGATTACCAACTTGTAACGCCCACGATGCGGCTATATCTCCCACGTGTCGAGGCACGACTTAGAGGCATAACCGCATTGTGGTTTTGTCGCAAGAAGGGTCATCTTCACACAATCCCATGTAATGAACAAGAATGGGATAAAGACTTGGCTTACAATCGCCACTTCACACAATACATAAATATAATTCATACATCATCCAAAATACACACATAGACCGACTACGGCCAAGATCCAAATGAAAATAAGATAACCCCAAATGCTAGATCCCCGATCGTCCCAACTGGGCTCCACTACTGATCATCAGGGAAAGACACATAGTAACGACCACGTTCCTCATTGAACTCCCACTTGAGATCGATCCCATCAACTGCACTGGCATCGTCGGCACCTGCAACTGTTTTGGTAGAATCTGTGAGTCACGAGGACTCAGCAATCTCACACCCGCGAGATCAAGACTATTTAAGCTTATAGGAAAGGATGGTGTAATGAGGTGGAGCTGCAGCGGCAATAAGCATATATGGTGGCTAACATACGCAAAAGAGAGCGAGAAGAGAAGCAACGGAACGGTCGTCATCTAGCAATGACCAAGAAGTGATCCTGAACTCCTACTTACGTCATTCATAACTCAAACCGTGTTCACTTCCCGGACTCCGCCGAGAAGAGACCATCATGGCTACACACACGGTGATGTATTTTAATTGGGTCAAGTGACAAGTTCTCTACAACCGGACATTAACAAATTCCCATCTGCCTCATAACCGCGGGCACGGCTTTCGAAAGATAATACCATGCAGGGGTGTCCCAACTTAGCCCATCATAAGCTCTCACGGTCAACGAAGGATAAACCTTCTCCCGGAAAGACCCGATCAGTCTCGGAATCCCGGTTTACATGACATTTCGACAATGGTAAAACAAGACCAGCAAAGCCACCCGAATGTGCCGACAAATCCTGATAGGAGCTGCACATATCTCGTTCTCGGGGCACACCGGATGAGACATCCTACGAGTAAAACCAAACCTCGAGTTTCCAGGAGGGGGCCCCGCAGTCTACTCAGTTCGGACCAACACTCGAAGAGCACTGGCCCGGGGGGTTAAAATAAGATGACCCTCGGGCTCGCGAAAACCCGGGGGAAAGGCTTAGGTGGCAAATGGTAAAACCAAGGTTGGGCCTTGCTGGAGGAGTTTTATTCAAGGCAAACTGTCAAGGGGGTCCCATAAATCACCCGACCGCGTAAGGAACGCAAACTCAAGAAACATAATCCCGGTATGACAGAAACTAGGGCAGCAAGAGTGGAACAAAACACCAGGCATAAGGCCGAGCCTTCCACCCTTTACCAAAATATATATAGATGCATTAATTAAATAAGAGATATTGTGATATCCCAACATATCCATGTTCCAACATGGAACAACTTCAACTTCACCTGCAACTAGCAACGCTATAACAAGGGCTGAGCAAAAGCGGTAACTTAGCCAAACAACGGTTTGCTAGGAAAGGATGGTTAGAGGCTGACATGGCAATATGGGAGGCATGATATAGCAAGTGATAGGTAGCGCAGCATGGCAATAGAGCGAATAACTAGCAAAGCAAAGATAGAAGTGATTTCGAGGGGTGGTCATCTTGCCTGCAAGGTTCTCAGAGTTGTCGAAAGCTTGATCCTCGTAAGCGTACTCAACAGGTTCATCGTTCACGAACTCGTCTCCCGGCTCTACCCAAGACAAGAACACAAGCAAACGGAACCACAATCAATCACGAGAAATGCACAAGCAACATGATGCAAAACATGTATGATATGCGATGCATATGCGTGCTCCGGAAGGAAAAAGATGAACAAGGCAGTAACTTGGCAAACCAAGCATGCCACTGGAAAGATGAGATGATTACGGTCGAAATCGATATAAAGATCACCGGAAACGGATGCACGGTTTGCAAATGGCAAGCAAAACAAGAATGACACGAATCTGCGATTAACAGCATGATAGCACTAAAAATGCAACAAGTAACAATGCTACAGCACCCCAACATAGCAACAAAGCACATGGCAGTAATTTACAGGAGATGCTTCACAAAAGGTGAACACTGAGCTATGGTTAGATCACAATATAACAAGCTCAAACAAGCATGGCAAAAGTGCAAAAGATAACAGGTTCACAGACTTGGCAAAAAGCTTGGCATCTATGGATCAACTACAACAAGCTTGGCAAAAAATGAATATCATGTTAAGGATCTGCCAGAAATATTTTATAGCAAAAATAGAGCAAGATTGAGTCATGCTTTGGTACTCCATAATTGCACACAAGGGCAGGAATGGATAGATTACATATATATCTACAAAACATCCTTATTGAACATCTCCAAAATATGCATGGATCTCTCTATAGCATCAAGTTTACATGGCAACAAAATAACAACAGACAAGGACTTGAAGAAATTACCAAGTCCCTGAAATCAGAAACATTACGGGGCCTAGTTTGCATGCTTGTGCTAGTCACCACGGAGATCACAAACATACATGGCATACACTCCTGGAAAGATGGCATGGCATACAACAAAACACATGTAGAGCTCATGCCCATAAGATGCACAGATTAAATGATACAAAAATGATAAATCTCCAAGTTCTGATAAGAACCAGCAGATAACAGCAACTAGCCCTCTTGCAACAGAGATTTGGGCATCAAGATGGACTCTAATGAACATGGTGCAATTGAACAAAATGTAGAGCATCACGAGACGAACAATTTGACATATTACACGCGCGAAATGGAGCTATGTCCAGAGAGTTATGCAATGATGAACATGTGCATATGAAGTGAAAATGCAAAACACTTAGGAAAAACGAGGGGGTCTCGGGTCAACCTCGTTGACCAGATCTGAAACCAGATCGGGGGAGCTCGGGCTCGGCTCGCTGGCCGGAGGAGGAGGCGCGGGGACGCCGGCGGGGCGGCGGAGGGAGAGGCGAGGAGGAGCTCGGGCGGCGGCCGGAGGAGGAGGCGGCGGCGGCGGCGTTGCGCCGGCG
>NC_057805.1:188525995-188533975 GCF_018294505.1 Triticum aestivum | reverse complement strand
CCCCGCCGCCTCGCCGGAGCTAGCCGGAGCCCCGCCGGAGCTCTACCCCGACGAGGTAGATCTCGCCCCGTTGACCGGTTTTTTTTTAAACAAAACCCTTCGTTTAAAAAAAAACCCTAGATCAGTTTTTTTTCGGTTTTATTATTTTACGAGCATTCACCGAACTGTTCGTTTTAACGAACGCGTTCGTCGGTTTTTCTCTGTTAACGAACGTCCGTTATTTAACTGTTCGTCCGTTTTTCTTTTTCGGCGGATTATCTCGTTATTTTCTCAGATTCGATTTCTGATCGAATCTTCGTTTCTGTTTAACTTCTCGCTCGTTTATCGGAATCAGGTGATTCAAGCGCCTAGAGTTTCGTCTCGAAATTCTCTTTCCGTTTAACCTACTCAAACAAGTTTTTGCTACAGTAAAATTTGACCTAGATCCAGATTAGCAAACGAAGTTTCTTTCTTCCGCCGTTTGACTTTCGTTGTTTCTTTCGAGTTGATTCTTTTTGCAAACCGGAGTTCTTAAGTTGAACTTTCTGGTTGGATCTTTCATTCGAGTTTTACCTGTGCATTAGTTGAGTACTGATTGTATGCTTGTTTGTTTGCGATAGAGTACCCGGAGTGTGCCGCTTGTTACTTCGAATCGCTAGGTTTTGCGGATCATCAGCAAGGCAAGTAACACTTTGATCATACCCCGTTCATACCCAGTTTTATTGCATTAGATCTATTCCTTCAAACACATTGCATGATTAGGATCTAATAAACTGTGGGTATTGGGAAGTAGTTGAGGTAGTACCTATTACCTGTTTTTCTATCAAACCCTTGGGAGTTACTTCTACGTTGCTTTTATTATTGCTATGCTATGCTCGTAGACGTGGATTGGGTTTGAGTGAAATTCATGACAGATGTGAGATTGTTAATTAATGGTTTACTTAAGGTGGCAACTTAAACTCACATCTGGGTGGATTGAGGTACCTGGGTATTCCAGGATTGCCTGTTTTTCTTTTGGACCGCCACCCAGGTTCAAAGGGATCATGAGATTTTTCATGCTAGAAACTTCCGTGTGCAGCCGCAAGCTATTATGGGCTCTAGCATAGTTGACTAAGTTGTGTGAACTCTTACAGTGGTAGACTAGCAGATGTAGGGGAAAGTAGGTGTAACGGTCTACCCATACGTAAGGTGCAAACACTTCTGAAAGACTGTGTCTTGGTCATCCGTTACTCAAACACCATGTAGTGCGAGTAATCCAACGGAGGAGATCAAGTCTTGTGGGAAAAGTGCACAAACCTCTGCAGAGTGTACAAACTGATCATGATTAGCCGTGTCCCCGGTTATGGACAACTTGAGTATCTAGTACTTGGATTATCATGTGAATCTCAACACTATGTTACTTCTAATTAATTTTTGTTGGGTTACTAATGACTTTTTAATTGGGATTGAGATGCTGTCAACCACCTCAATGTTTCACAACCACCATGATAGTTAAATAAAATTTATTCCTTTGAGGTAGGATAAAATTGGCTTTTCGCAAAACTGTAACAATAGAGCTTTCCACCAGCCACATATGCATGTAGTATAGCATTATTATTGTTCATTGCTCTCTATGTGCTACATTGCCAGCATATTCCATGTGCTGACCCGTTTTCGGGCTGCAACGTTTCATGTTGCAGACTTTTCAGATGACGAGTAAGGTGCCTTAGGTCGTGGTCTTATACTCAGTGATGCCGCTGGAGTTGATGGACTCACTTATCTTCCAAGTCTTCCGCTGTTATTGTTATTAGATGTCCTTAAGCCATGTTTATTATACTTAGTCTCTATGGAGATATCCGATGTAATAAGTGTGTGATTGCTACTCTGTTATAAATCCTCCATTTGTACTGTGCGTGTCAGCATTACTGATCCAGGGATGACACTGGTGCACAGCAGCACAGGCCATTTGAGCTCTGGTCGCTACAGAGTTGGTATCAGAGCACACGCTGACTATAGGACACGACCACTAAGCTTAAGCCCTAGAAAAACTTCTCTCTTCTCATTTCTGACTCCTCTCCACTTTCCACTCTCTTAGGAATGGCGAATGCAAGGAGCAAGTTCATGCAACCCGACGAAGACACGCCATTTGGACGACACCTGAAGGAATTCGCCAAGTACTTGAACATAGGAATACCAAGCGTCACCGGAACCTACAACGCTACATTACCTGAAGAGGAGAGCTGGAAGATTCAAGTTATCATTCCAGGAAGGACGTTTGCGCCAATTATGGAACCCATAAGATTGGTTTTCGAAGCACCAACTTGGAGTTTAGGGAAGAGCATGGCCGCACATATCGCCATGGGACGCATTGGAGAAGTCTACCACCAGGAGCTTAAGGATACAATTTACCAGATTTGTGGACGTCGAGACGCACAATGGGAGATCATCAAGACCAAGAAGGATGGATCAATTGCAGCTTTCATCCAGGAGCAGAACCAACATATTCGTCGCCAGGAGAACCAGATGTGCACGGACAAGGAAGAACTAAAGAAGGCATTTACGAAGATCAAGGAACTCCAAGAAGAAGACTACACGCGAAGATTATTTGGAGGAAATCAACGCACTTGTCGGGAAGATTGACGATTTGGAGAAGAAGATTGGAGCATCCGTGGGAAATCCAGTACCAGAAGCAGAAGTCGACGAATGCACTTGTCCGGATAACTACATCATCATCGACGACACCGACTCGGAACCAAGTGAAGACGAATGGATTGATGAAGCTGGAGCAGACATCATGGAGTCTTCAATGGATCAGAATTTTTAGTAGACTACCATATCAGTAGTAGTTTTCCCCCACTTAGTAGTATAGTTCAAGCACTTTGTAACGCTAGCTAGATCAATTGTTTTGTCTTGTTTGGATTGATTGAGTGATATTGATTGAATTTGCCTCATGAGCATATGGGTAGTGTTTTCTCTCTAGACCTCATTCTATTCTTAATTCTCATCTTTTCTAAACCCATCAGATGCCTCCGAGACGCGACACCGGATTTGTTTTCCCGCCAGAGATCACCCAGTTGATTCAGCAACAGAATGCCCTGATGCAAGTGTTAGTTCAGAACCAAGGCAACAACAACAACAACCCACCGCCACCACCACCTGTTGATCACCTAGCCCGTTTCTTAAGGCTAAACCCGCCAGTGTTTTCCAGTAGCACCGAGCCGATTGTTGCAGATGATTGGCTCCGCAAAGTTGGAAGGGAGTTGACCACTGCAGGATGCACAGATGCGGAAAGAGTGCGTTTCGCCACACATCAGCTTGATGGACCCGCAGCATCATGGTGGGAGAATTACACAGCCACGCACCCTATTGACACTGTCACATGGGACCAGTTTCAGCAAGCTTTCCGTACAGCTCATGTTTCAGCAGGAGCTATGGCTATGAAGAAGCGTGAGTTTCGGAACCTACGCCAAGGAGGACGCACCGTAGGCCAGTATGTGGAGGAATTCAGTAAGCTAGCACGTTATGCAGCAGATGACGTTGCTACAGATGCAACCAAGCAGGAAAAGTTTCTGGAAGGACTGAATGATGAGCTGAGTATGCAGTTGATGATAGCAACCTTCAACAACTACCAGGAGCTGGTAGATAGAGCTCTCATGATTGAAGGGAAGCAACAGCAGATTGAAAACCGTAAGAGGAAGTATGGACAAGGGAAGTATAATTCTGGAGCCCCGCAGAAGCCACGTTTTACCCCGAAGCCTGGAGGACAGTTTCAGCATACCCATGGAGGAGGTAGTTCGCACAACCATAATGGCTCCAAGAATGGTAGTGGGAATGGAGGAAGCAACGGACAGAACCGCACCAACCCATCTACCCCAGCCAAGAGGGACCTGAGCCAAGTCACTTGTTTTAAGTGCCAGAAGAATGGACATTATGCCAACGAATGTCCCGAAGCCCAAAATTGAAATGGCAATGGAAGCTCTGGGAAGAAGCCGAACCCATTCAACAAAGGACATGTGAACCACGTGAGCGTGGAGGAGATTGAAGCTCAGCCTGATGCAGTAATAGGTAAGTTTTTGGTTAAGTCATTTACTGCAACTGTTCTTTTCGATACTGGTGCATCGCATTCATACATATCAAGGGGATTCATGAATAAGTTTAAGATGTCCACCAAAGTTCTCAGAAACCCTATGTTAGTAACCTCGCCAGGAGCAAAGTATATGGCCACCCAAGGATGTTTTCAGATACCATTGGCCATTGGTAGGCATGTTTTCCCCTCAGATCTCATTGTTTTGGAATCGCAAGGTTTGGATGTGATTCTGGGAATGGATTAGCTATCGTTGTATGGAGGAAACATCGATTGTGCCAGCAAGACGATTTTGCTTACCACCCCAGAAGGAAAACGGATCAAGTATGTATCCAGGCATATGCCGAAGAGGACTCAAGTGAATTCCTTATCAGGAGTTGTACAGGAGGAAGTACCAGTGGTGAAGGATTATCCGGATGTATTTCCAGAAGAGTTGCCAGGCATGCCACCGGATAGAGACATTGAGTTCTTGATTGAACTTTTGCCAGGCACCGGGCCAATATCTAAGAGACCGTACAGGATGCCCGCTAAGGATTTGGAGGAAATTAAGAAGCAGATCAAGGAGTTACTGGATAAAGGCTATATTCGCCCAAGTTCGTCACCTTGGGGATCACCAGTACTTCTAGTGGAGAAGAAAGATGGATCACTAAGGATGGTTGTTGATTACCGAGGATTGAATGAAGTGACCATCAAAAACAAGTACCCACTGCCAATGATAAATGATTTGTTTGACCGCCTGCAAGGAGCTAAAGTATTTTCCAAGATCGATCTACGATCAGGATACCATCAGTTAAAGATTCGAGAGCAGGATATACCCAAGACGGCATTTACCACCAGATATGGATTGTATGAGTATACCGTTATGTCATTTGGACTGACTAACGCACCTGCCTATTTCATGAACCTGATGAACAAAGTATTTATGGAGTTTTTGGATAAGTTCGTCGTGGTATTCATTGATGATATTTTCATCTTTTCCAAGGATGAGGAAGAGCATGAGGAGCATTTGCGATTGGTACTTGAGAAGCTCAGAGAACATCAGTTATATGCCAAGTTCACCAAATGTGAGTTTTGGTTGAAGGAAGTTGGATTCCTTGGACATGTTATTTCTGAAGAAGGAATAGCAGTAGACCCTGCCAAGGTTGACACAGTGACAAGTTGGGAATCACCCACGACAGTTGGAGAAATTCGGAGTTTTCTTGGACCTGCAGGATACTACCGGAGATTTATCGAGAATTTCTCAAGGATTGCTAAGCCCATGACTGAGCTATTGAAGAAGGACACCAAATTCAATTGGACTGAGGAATGTGAAGCTAGTTTCCAAGAGTTGAAGAAACGATTGGTTACATCACCAGTGTTGATTCTGCCAGATCAACGCAAGGACTATGAAGTTTATTGCGACGCTTCTCGTCGAGGACTTGGAGCAGTGCTTATGCAGGAAGGAAGAGTTGTTTCGTATGCTTCACGACAACTTAAACCCCATGAGAAGAATTATGCTACGCAGGATTTGGAATTAGCAGCCATGGTGCATGCATTGAAGACATGGAGACATTTTCTCATCGGAAACCATTGTGAGGTGTACACGGATCACAAGAGTTTGAAGTACATTTTCACGCAGAAGGAGTTAAACCTCAGACAGAGGAGATGGTTGGAGCTCATCAAGGATTATGATATGAGATTGCATTATCACCCCGGAAAGGCTAACGTAGTAGCAGACGCGTTGAGCCGCAAGAGTCATATCAGCACCATCAAGACAAGAGAGTTACCTCAGGAGTTAGCCGAGGACCTACGCGAGCTATGTTTGGAGATAGTCCCGAGAGGCTATTTAGCGACATTGGAGATTCAGTCTACCTTGATGGAAAGGATCAGAGAAGCTCAGAAGTCAGACAAGAAGATTAAAGAGATAAAGGCAAAGATGAGCAAAGGAAAAGCCAAGGGATTTCGTGAGGATGAGCACGATACCTTATGGTTCGAAGACCGCATATATGTGCCAAATGATCCGGAGATCAGGAAGTTGATTTTGCAGGAAGCCCATGAATCACCGTACTCGATTCACCCAGGGAATACCAAGATGTATTTGGATTTGAAGAACACTTTCTGGTGGACCGGAATGAAGAAGGATATTGCGGAGTATGTAGCAGTTTGTGATGTATGTCAGAGAGTGAAGGCAGAGCATCAGAAGCCAGCAGGATTGCTGCAACCATTGCCGATACCCGAATGGAAGTGGGATAAAATAGGCATGGATTTTATCACAGGATTACCAAGGACTCGTTCAGGCTATGACTCGATATGGGTTGTAGTCGACCGTTTGACGAAAGTGGCTCATTTCATTCCAGTAAAGACCACTTACACCAGTGCTAAGTTGGCAAAGATATACATGACCAGGATCGTATGTTTGCATGGAGTTCCGAGGACCATTGTATCAGACAGAGGAACCCAATTTACCTCGAAGTTTTGGAAGCAGTTACATGAAACATTGGGAACCAGGTTGGAATTTAGTACAACATTTCACCCACAGACAGATGGGCAGACCGAGAGAGTCAACCAGATTTTGGAGGACATGTTGAGAGCATGTGCACTAGATTATGGATCTAGTTGGGACGACAATTTTCCATATGCGGAGTTTTCATATAACAACAGTTATCAAACCAGTTTGAAGATGGCCCCTTTTGAAGCTTTGTACGGAAGGAGGTGTAGATCACCGTTGCTATGGGACGAAGTTGGAGACCGTCAGTTGTTTGGACCAGATTTGATTAAGGAGTCTGAACAGAAAGTAAGGTTGATTCGCGATAGGCTCAAGGTAGCCCAGTCCAGGCAGAAGAGTTATGCTGATTCTAAACGAAAGGAGACAGTTCACGAAGTCGGAGACAGAGTGTATCTTCGAGTATCACCCCTTCGAGGAGTGAAGCGCTTTGGAGTTAAGGGAAAGTTAGCACCCCGTTTTATCGGACCATACAGAGTGTTGGAACGTATGGGAGAAGTTGCTTACAAGCTGGAATTGGCCGAAGGATTGTCTGAAGTACATGATGTATTTCATGTTTCGCAGTTGAAGAAGTGCCACGCAGAGATGGCTGAGATACCACTGAGAGATACTGTGCCACTGGAAGCGATTCAGTTGGAAAGTGATTTGACTTATGAGGAGAAACCAGTTAAGATTCTCGAGTATGCCAGCCGAGTTACCCGCAGCAAGGTTATCAAGTTTTGCAAAGTTCAGTGGAGTCACCACACAGAGGATGAGGCCACCTGGGAGCGAGAGGAAGATCTACGGAAAAACCACTCCCACCTGTTTTCTAGCCAACCCGAATCTCGAGGGCGAGATTCATCTTAAGGGGGGTAGGTTTGTAACATCCCAAATTTTCAATTTGGAATGTTATACATAGAGCATCATTGCATATCATGTTTTATTGCATTTTGACAAATCCTCGATAAATCCTAAGCAACTCAAGGACCCTCGGAGAGAGTTGGGGATTTTCTCGAATTTTCTTTTGATTTTTCAGACGAGGATTTTGATTTTAATTATTTTCTCTCCGGAAAAATATTTCATTCTTAAAATATACGAGAGGAGAAAATATGACTTCTCCAAAACAATTGAAATACTGGAGGAAAAATGTTAAAATCATTATTTGGAATTTATTGGATTTTATTTGCAAGTTTTATTGCATTAAAAAAATTATGCATGTTTTCAAAATGTTTATTTTTCATTTTAAAAATGTTCACCCTATTCTAGATTTTCTAACTAGACGGGGAATTTTTTTTTCATATTTTTCTGATTTTTATTTATTTTTCTACGCATTTTTCTTCGCGGAACATTAAAAAAAAAAGAAACGCCCGCGCCGACTGGGCCAAAGGCCCAGCCGACGGCCCGCGCCGCCCGTCGTCTCCTCGCGCAGCACGCCGCCCGCCGCCGCCGGAGTCTGGCTCGGACACGCCGCCCGCCG
>NC_057805.1:188504272-188525390 GCF_018294505.1 Triticum aestivum | reverse complement strand
CCGCACCCCGCTGCCCCCGAGAGCTAGCCGGAGCCTCGCCGGAGCTCTACCCCGACGAGGTAGATCTCGCCCCGTTGACCGTTTTTTTAAAAAAAAAACCTAGATCGGTTTTTTTTTCGGTTTTCTTATTTTACGAGCGTTCACCGAACCGTTCGTTTTAACGAACGCGTTCGTCAGTTTTTCTCTGTTAACGAACGTCCGTTATTTAACCGTTCGTCCGTTTTTCTTTTTCGGCGGATTATCTCGTTATTTTCTCAGATTCGATTTCTGATCGAATCTTCGTTTCTGTTTAACTTCTCGCTCGTTTATCGGAATCAGGTGATTCAAGCGCCTAGAGTTTCGTCTCGAAATTCTCTTTCCGTTTAACCTACTCAAACAAGTTTTTGCTACAGTAAAATTTGACCTAGATCCAGATTAGCAAACGAAGTTTCTTTCTTCCGCCGTTTGACTTTCGTTGTTTCTTTCGAGTTGATTCTTTTTGCAAACCGGAGTTCTTAAGTTGAACTTTCTGGTTGGATACTGATTGTATGCTTGTTTGTTTGCGATAGAGTACCCGGAGTGTGCCGCTTGTTACTTCGAATCGCTAGGTTTTGCGGATCATCAGCAAGGCAAGTAACACTTTGATCATACCCCGTGCATACCCAGTTTTATTGCATTAGATCTATTCCTTCAAACACATTGCATGATTAGGATCTAATAAACTGTGGGTATTGGGAAGTAGTTGAGGTAGTACCTATTACCTGTTTTTCTATCAAACCCTTGGGAGTTACTTCTACGTTGCTTTTATTATTGCTATGCTATGGTCGTAGACGTGGATTGGGTTTGAGTGAAATTCATGACAGATGTGAGATTGTTAATTAATGGTTTACTTAAGGTGGCAACTTAAACTCACATCTGGGTGGATTGAGGTACCTGGGTATTCCAGGATTGCCTGTTTTTCTTTTGGACGGCCACCCAGGTTCAAAGGGATCATGAGATTTTTCATGCTAGAAACTTCCGTGTGCAGCCGCAAGCTATTATGGGCTCTAGCATAGTTGACTAAGTTGTGTGAACTCTTACAGTGGTAGACTAGCAGATGTAGGGGAAAGTATGTGTAACGGTCTACCCATACGTAAGGTGCAAACACTTCTGAAAGACTGTGTCTTGGTCATCCGTTACTCAAACACCATGTAGTGCGAGTAATCCAACGGAGGAGATCAAGTCTTGTGGGAAAAGTGCACAAACCTCTGCAGAGTGTACAAACTGATCATGATTAGCCATGTCCCCGGTTATGGACAACTTGAGTATCTAGTACTTGGATTATCATGTGAATCTCAACACTATGTTACTTCTAATTAATTTTTGTTGGGCTATTAATGACTTTTTAATTGGGATTGAGATGCTGTCAACCATCTCAATGTTTCACAACCACCATGATAGTTAAATAAAATGTATTCCTTTGAGGTGGGATAAAATTGGCTTTTCGCAAAACTGTAACCATAGAGCTTTCCACCAGCCACATATGCATGTAGTATAGCATTATTATTGTTCATTGCTCTCTATGTGCTACATTGCCAGCATATTCCATGTGCTGACCCGTTTTCGGGCTGCAACGTTTCATGTTGCAGACTTTTCAGACGACGAGTAAGGTGCCTTAGGTCGTGGTCTTATACTCAGTGATGCCGCTGGAGTTGATGGACTCACTTATCTTCCAAGTCTTCCGCTGTTATCGTTATTAGATGGCCTTAAGCCATGCTTATTATACTTAGTCTCTATGGAGATATCCGATGTAATAAGTGTGTGATTGCTACTCTGTTATAAATCCTCCATTTGTACTATGCGTGTCAGCATTACTGATCCAGGGATGACACTCGTGCACAGCAGCACAGGCCATTTGAGGTCTGGTCGCTACACTAGGTTAATTCCCGAAGGTTTCTATATTTATAGGAGAAGTTGGCGTGATTTCATGTCAGGGGGGCCCTCGGGGAGTCCACGAGGCAGGGGGCACGCCCAGGGGGGTGGGCGCGCCCCCACCCTCGTGGGGCCCCCGTGACTCCCCTCCAGTAGATTTTTGTTCAAGTGATTTTCATATTTTCCAAAAAAATTCTCCGTTGATTTTCATCGCATTCCGAGAACTTTTATTTCTGCACAAAAACAACACCACGGTAGTTCTGCTGAAAATAGCGCCAGTCCGTGTTAGTTCTAATCAGATCATACCAAAATCATATAAAAATATTTGTAAACATGGCATGAATGCCTCATAAATGATAGATACTTTGGAGACGTATCACACGCCCTTATCCTTAGCCACATATGTTGCATGCATCTAGTGGGTTAGGTAACGGAGGTGCATGGTGCGGGAGAGTATCAAGGCAGGGGCTCAGTCTTCTTGAATTGGTGGAGGGGGGTGGTGATTACTCGTCGAGGGATAGACTCTCTTGCCCGACCCACCTATAAAAGGAGGGGCGGGGGAGGAGCGGAGGCATTCATCCTCACATCCCTTCTCCTCCATCCTTTGCTTTCCGCTGGTCATGCCGAAGGGGACAGCCTGGGGCCAGGCCCCAGGTAGTAGCTTGGGGTTGGCGATGTCGAATGCTCGTGTTGATTCTTGGGAGTGAGTCTGGTCCAGGTTCGGAGGAGCTGCGGTGGGCGAGCAGTCCGCGGCGCAGGAGATATCAAGCTTTCCCATTGCGATGATATGATTACCTCCTCCGCCTTGACCGGCCGTCCGATGAGGAGCATTGGACCTTGCCGTGAGCCACTACAACTCGTTGGCCTAGCGACCAGGTTCTTGGAACCTTTGACGCCCGTCTGGGATGCAGGACTAGGGGCTGTTAGCAATCCAAGCACTGCCCCTTCTAGCGGAACCGGAGCTGATGCTAAGGAGAGGGGCGCCTTCCTGCCCGCCAAGGTGGGGAGCGGCGCACCTCGAGCGCCCTGGCCATCTTGTTGCCCACCGTCTCCCCGGGGGAGGTACCGGACCGTGAGATCGGCGTTTCCCCAGGGCGGTGTTGATGAAGATGAAGCCAAGGAAGACGGAGAAGGCATGAGGCAGGCCGTCAGGTCGAAGTATGATAGCACTGACGCGTTCGCTCGTACTAGCGACCTGTCGCCTCATCTTTCCATCTTTCCCTTCCCTCCCCGGCACCATCATCACCGGACTCCCGGTCGCTAGGGAGGGGCCGCTCTCTTGGTTCCTTCGCCTCCTCCAGCAGTCTTCCAGATGAGCTCCGACGGCCTTTCCTGCCGGTGCTCGTGCTGGGGCTTCCGACTGGTCCTGGAGGTGGTAACCAGGGCACCGCCGAGCTGCTCCTTCCGCCCTCCTCCTTTGCAGCCTCGCCACTCCCGATCTTGTCAGGCTACCCCCGGCAAGCCGTGATGGGACTGGGGTGGGCTCTCTCTTGGGTGCCGACCACGTCCCCCGCAGTGCCCACATCCTCATGCGCCTCCGCATTCCCCGCGGCGTTGGTGGTCACGGGCGGCGGGGCCTTCGAGGTGGACGGATGAGCTGTAGGACCGGACTTCCTCTTGGGCGCCATAGTCGATGGAGCCACTGATGATAAAAATGGCGATGAAGATGACGCGCTGCTTACGCTCTCGAGTTCGCGCAAGTGATCCCCCTACCTGGCGCGCCAAAGATGTTGTGGGAAACCATGGACACCTATGGGACCAAGAGCCCCTTTTGGTTCGGCGGGGGGATGGGCATGTTGCACAAAGAGCGGAGAAGCGTAACACAGCACGATAGAGATCCCACGGGCAGTTTTACCCAGGTTCGGGCCACCGCGAGGCATAAACCCCTACTCCTGCTTTGTCGAATTGATGGTGGAAAGTGGTGGAGAATCACAGCGCTCTTACCCGACAAGGTTGCCTCGAGGCGAGAGGGCACTACTGCAGGATGCTGCTAATGCGACACTACGATCACAGACCCTTTGACGAAATTGTGTGTAATGCATTAATCGCAAACGAGGATGTAAAAAACTGTCAAAAAGGTGCAAAACATTTGCGATGGCAGAGCCATCACACACGGTTCAGATTTTGGTTGCGTGTGTGATGCAGGGCACACAGTTAATCCATTCAAACTATTTGCGATGAGGCAGAACAACAGAAACGGGCAGCCATATCAATGTGTGTGCGATATACATCATACAATTCACTTCGGTGAACTGTTTGCTATTAGGGAGTGCAACAGAAACGGTTAATTAGCCACATCAAGGTGTGTGTGATATACGAGATACAGTTCACTCGGATGAACTGTTTTCGATTAGGGAACACAACAGAAACGGTTCAACTTAACAAGATGTGTGTGATACGTGCCACACAGCCGACTCGGATGAACTGTTTGCGATGAGAAATTACAAAAAATATGGTTAATACAGTTAGTTCGTGTGCGATTCTGTGTGTACAAAAAACTTTGAAAAATGCAAACTAGTTGCTTGCGGTGGCTAGGAGTATCGCTTATGATGCGTCTGCGAGTACTCGTGTGCGATGATTAGTAAGTTACACATACGTTCCCTTATGTTAACACTCGTGTGATAAATAACACGTGGCACTGGATAGAGTATTCGGGTTGTGTGTGTGCTCCACTTAGTCTTCCCGCGCTCCAGCGAATGCTTCCCGTGCTCCTGCGAATGCTTCACGCGCTCCACATGGGTGAGTTGTGAAATCCACGCCTCTTCCCTCACCGGTTTCGCGCCACCAGCTAATGGCTTGCTGCATATAACCCAGGGGGCAATGCACCGTCGCGACACTCTGCGCAGATCTAGTCATCACCCATCTACCATTAGTTATTCCAAGCATGCCAGGCAACGACCAAAGCTTCGACGTCGACGCCTAGCTGCATTACATCTTCGACGAGGAGAACGAGCTGGAGCAGGTCAGGGAGCAAGAGCTTCATTGGCCGGTGCAGGCACCATGGCCCATCGGCAGCGATATCAGCGTGACAGTCATTGGGCGCACAATCGACATATTACAGAGGAGGTGTGATGAGCAGTTTGCCATCCACCATGCAGAAGATCCAGAGCTGCTCGGCGGCATGATAGACGACCCACCTGATGAGCCACCGTCACGAGTGCTCATCGAGAGACTCATGCCCCGAAAGGAATGGGTAGAGGACCTCTGCGATTCAGTCTAGACACGGGCAGCCTGCGGCTTCATCATTGCGTGCGGCGGCCGTGTCAACCTCGATCCCGATGATGTGGTGGCCAGGCTTGAGCGCATCCTCGGCGGAGTTGACGTCCACGATGAAGTAGAACATCACCAACGTGATATCTTGAGGATGCAGGTGATGTAATCTCTTTAGAAAATAGGATTGGCCGGATTCAGATAGCACAAATTTCAGTCTGCAAAATCTCCAATTCCTTCGTGCTTACCTGAGTGTCTCGTTTCATTTTTTGACTCCTGCATCTAATACCTGCAAGTCCAGTCTCAACTTGTTGATTACACATTGAGAATCATGTACATGTTGTCTTACCACCTCTAGTTGATGGTCGAGAACATTAGCACATTCCAACTCCAATCCATAATCATTTGGTAATGGCCATGCCGCACTGCTCACGGATCTTTGTGTTGATGTCACTTCATCCTGAAATGTTTCTGTTAGTACACATGACTAGGGCAAAAAAAAATAGTTACAACAGTGAAGTGAGCAAGACAGACTATTTTGTACATGGAAAAACAGGACTAACAATAATGTTACACGTCATGAAGCATAAGCACGTGATATTTTAAAAATTATTAAAATGGTAGTATGTGCAGCCCGCATACATAAATCTCTCTTAGCTCACTAGAGGAGCATGATGTTGGGGCCAAATCCAAAAAAAAGACAGGTTACAATTTTAGACATCACGTTGCGTATAAGTAAGCAAGCAATTGGCCATTCTGTAGCTCAATTAAAGTCTTAGGGAGCATAATGAACAGCAGAGGGATTCATACAAACCTACTACAACAAGCAAAACTAGGCCATCTCCGGTCTCTAGACGGACGGCACCAGGTCTGGTGACTCGTACTACCCGGTAAGGGCCTTCCCACTTCGGATCAACTTGTTTGCACCCTTGGCGGACTGAACGCGTCTAAGCACAAGGTTGCCTTCGTCAAAACACCGGGAATTAACCCTGCGGCTATGAAAGCGACGCATGGCTTGCTGATAGCGTGCATCACGCGTAGCAGCCCAGAGACGGTTCTCCTCGAGAAGCACAACGTCATTATGCTGGTACTGATCTTGCGCTACTTCATCGTAGGCAAGCACTTGAGGTGACCCAAAAATGAGTTCCGTGGGGATAACTGTTTCTGCCCCATAGACTAGGGAGAAGGGAGTCTGCCAGGTAGCTCGGTTTGCTGTCGTTCTGAGGGATCAAAGAACAACCGGCAGCTCGTTGATCCACCGCCTGCCACACTTCTCCATCTTATCAAATGTTCTTTTCTTGAGTCCTCACAACACTTCAGCGTTTGCCCTCTCAGCTTGTCCATTCCTTCTGGGATGTGCAACAGAGGCAAATGAGATCTTGCTTTGGAGGGCATGAACATATTGCATGAAGGCGCGGCTCATGAACTAGGTGCCGTTGTCGGTGATGATCCGGGCAGGGACGCCGAAGCGGCACACTAATCCTTTCAAGAATTTGATAGCTGACTGAGCAGTCACCTTCCTCACGGCCTCTACTTCCGGCCACTTTGAAAACTTGCCGATGGCAACGAACAAGAATTCAAAGCCCTCGACAGCTTGGGGGAAAGGGCCGAGCATATCGAGCCCCCAGACCAAACCCGCCATGACAAAGGGATTGTCTGAAGAGCTTGGGTAGGCAGATGGATGTTCTTGGAATGGAACTGGCAGGCTTCACATTTGGTGACTAGCTCGACCACATCTTGGAGGGCTGTGGGCCAATAGAATCCTTGACGGAATGCTTTTCCAACTAACGCCCTTGATCCAATGTGGGAGTCGGACATCCCTTTGTGTATCTCTGCCAGCAGTTCCTTTCCTTATTCCCGGCAAATACACCTCAATTTCACACCATTGGGTTCTCTTCTGTACAGTGTATCATCATCAAACTGATACATACTGGCCCTTCGGGCTACTCTTTCGGCTTCTTCTAGCTCTTCGGGAAGTTCTCCGGTTTGGAGGAAGTGCACTATGTGCCTTGCCCAAGTTGGGGCCTGGGGCTCGACAACAAGGACTAGTGGCACCTCCTCATCTACGGGAGCGCGTTCCTCGACCGCGGGGACAATTGGCCCGGAAGGTGGCCTCAGCCCGGCAATCGATGGGGAGTTGTTTCCGGCAGGGTCCCTGCTAGGAGCCCCGAGGGGCTCTGCCGGGAGAGGCTTACCAAAGTCCAATTTCCTCCTCTTTTGGGCCATTGTTGCCAGGGATATAGAGGGCCGAGTAAGATGGAGAACAAAAGTTCCAAGTTCCACAAGAAGCTTTTGCGCAGCATACTTCGATAGACGATCAGCAATGTTGTTTTTCGCAGGGGGTACGTGCTCTGTTTGCAATCCGTCAAAGCGCTCCTCCAATCTCATCACTTCCTCAACATATGCCTCCATCAATGGACTTTGGTAATCTTTGTTGAATTGCCTCACCACAAGTTGTGAATCTCCTCGAATGATCAGCTTCTTGATTCCCAATTCAGTAGTACCCTGAGCCCGCCAAGGAGCCCTTCATACTCTGCTGTATTGTTGGTCGCCTCCTCCCGAGGAAAATGCATCTGGATGACGTACTTCAGGTGCTCTCAAGTGGGAGAAACGAGAAGCACGCTAGCCCCTGCACCTTGTAAGGAGAATGCACCATCGAAATACATGACCCATTCTTGGGGTGGTTCCTTGTCGGGGATAACAATCTCCAACAATTCCTCGTCAGGGGTTGGCGTCCGTTATCCAATAAACTCTTCCAAGGCCCTACTCTGGATTGTTGATGTGCTTTCAAACTTTAGGACAAAGCTTAATAACTCCAATGCCCACTCCGCTATCCTTCCAGTAACCTTAGGGGTTTTGGAGTATCCTGGATCTAGCCCCCTGCAACAGGGAGCTAACGAAGTACACTGGGCACTGCACCACTTTCTTCCTTGCCGCGTCCTTGGGGTTGTCTCCGCTGCTGTGCTCTTCTTTGTCCTAATCCATATCTAGCCTTGCCAGGCTGTTCTCACTCTCTGTCTCTTCTACGTCCCGCTGCGCTACTTGGGCTGCACTAACCACTTGAATAGTTGCCGCTAAGTATAGCAACAACGGCTCTTGTGGTTTCGGAGCAACCAAAGTGGGCACAGAGGACAAGTAGGCCTTCAAATCTTGCAGTGCTGCGTCTGCTTCTGGAGTCCACTTCATGGGTCCTGCCTTCTTCAAAATTTGAAAGAACGACAAGGCGCGCTCGGCAGACTTGTAGATGAATGTTCTAAGTACGGCAACGCACCCTGTCAGACGCCTCACATATTTAACTGTCTTGGGTGCTTGACTCTGTTCGATGGTCTTGAACTTATCAGGGTTGGCTTCTATCCCACGATAGGATACAAAGAACCCAGGTAGCTTGCCGGAGGGAACACCAAATACACACTTCTCCTGGTTTAGCTTCAAGTTGTCTTGCGCAGATTAGCAAATGTCTCCTCCAAATCCTGAATGAGGGTTGATCTATCCTTGGTCTTGACCACAATATCATCCATATAAGCATCAACGTCTCTATGCAACTGTGATTCAAAACTAATCGAGACTGCTCCTGTTAAAGTAGACCCCACACTGTTCAACCCGAAAGGCATGCGCACGAAGCAGTATGTGCCACATGGGGTGATGAATGACGTCTTCTCTTCGTCTTCCTTGGACATGAAAATCTGATGATATCCAGAGTATGCATCCAGAAAAGAGAGCAAATCGCATCCAGAAGTGGAATCCACAATCTGGACTATGCGTAGCAAGGGAAATGGGTCCTTCGGGCAGGCCTTGTTGAGATCTGTGAAATCTATGCAAAGCCTCCATTTCTCGTTAGCCTTGCGTACGACCACTGGGTTTGCTAACCATGTTGGATGCAGTACTCTTCTGACAGAACCAGTTGCCTCAAGTTTCTTGATCTCTTTTGCAATGAATTGCTTCCATTCTAGAGCTTGCTTCCGAACCTTCTGCTTGACGGGTCGGGCATGTGGGTAGACAACAAGGTGGTGCTCGATTACCTCCCTAGGAACACCGGGGATATCAGATAGTTGCCAAGAAAACACGTCGACATTCGCCCGCAGGAAGGCAACGAGCGTGCTTTCCTATATTTCATCAAGGGTGGCACTGACAGTAAAGGTACCTTCGACGCCAGCTAGCCCTGCCGGGACCTTTTTCACATGAGGTGCAACAGCTTTGGATCTCTTGCTGTTGGAACTCTCCAGCAAGTCATTAGCAGGCGTAGCATACTCCGAAGAGGTACATTTATCGGATTCCTTCCTGGTGTCCCTGCTAGCCTTCTTCTTTGCTTTGATTTCCTAGGCGGGAACTATGGCTTTTGAGGCCTTTGCCACGACAGCATCCCGGTACATCTTATCCACGCAAATAATTGCGTCCTTCTCATCTGACGGAATGGAAATGACTCCCATCGGCCCTGGCTTGTTCAAAGTGTTGTAGGCATAGTGGGATGTCGCCGTGAATTTTGCCAGAGCTGGGCGTCCAAGGATTCCATTGTACGGTAGGGGGAGGTCGACCACATCAAACACACTTCTTAGTCCGGTATTTCAACTCTCCTCCAAATGTCAATGGCAACGTGATCTTTCCCTTAGGATGACTCCTACCGGGGTTGATTCCTTGAAACATGCTCGTGACTTTGAGTTCTTCCTCTGCTATCTGAAGCTTGCTAATAACCCTTGGGGAAATAATATTCAACCCAGCCCCACTGTCAACCAACATCTTTGTGCATTTGAGGTTGCGGATTGTTGGTGAAATCAAGAACAACAAGCATCCTACCGCGGTGGTGCGGTCAGGATGGTCCTCTTCATAAAAATTGATTGGCGTGCGTGACCATTTGAGCAGCTTCCGAGACTCTCCCACTGGCTCCATGGCACTAACCTCACACGCCCACTGTTTAAGTTGGCGGTGAGAGGAGCGCAGAGAGGCACCCCCATCAATGCACAGGACGTTAGTGGCCTTCTGGAATTCTTGCTCATTGGTTTCGTCTTCATCCCCTCTATCACTCTCATCACTGCAATTATCCTTATCTCGGCCTCTGGTGGGTTTTCCTTGGTTCCAAAGAGCCATGCCAAGGCGATTTTCTTCACCGCCTCGGCCCTTCTTGCCAGCGCCATTCTAACATTTTTCCTTATCACGCTTCTCATATTCAACCCTCTGCTTCTTGATGAGCTTCTCAACGTGATGACATTCCTGGAGATCGTGGCCCTTGGTCTGATGAATCTTGTAGTATGGCCCATCACCTTTCCCAGCCTTCTCGGCTACCGCAGCCTCCCGGCAGTCAGTGCATGTGGCAACTTCCTTACCAGAGGCTTCAGCCTTAGCCTTCTTGAAGGTACTAGGTGTGCCCGATCCCTCGACTGCCAGCACTGCTTTATCCTTGCGCTTCTTGTCGTTCTTCTTCTGACTGGTGGCCTCGTCGTTATCTTCTGAGTTGATGTCGACGCCATCCTCTTATCTAGGGAGTTTCCTCCCCTCCTCCACCCGAGCACACTTGTCCACCAAGGTGTAAAGCTCCTTCATAGTCTTGGGCAACCAAATGTTCATCCTGGAACGTATCCGACGGTTTCGCACGTTGGATTGAAATGCAGCTATCACAGCTGCTGGGTGGATATCTGGAATACTCCTATGGACTCGGCTGAACCTCTGAATGTACTTTCGTAGAGTCTCTCCTTCTTTCTGTGGGAGAAGCTGCAAATCGCTGGGCCTTCCTGGTTCTTGGTGGCCGCCCGTGAAGGCGCCGACGAACTCATGGCACAGGTCAGCCTAGGTCGAGATGGAGTTCTCCGGCAGATGCATTAACCAAGACCTCACGTTTGGCTTGAGCGCCAAAGCGAAGTAGTTGGCAAAAACCTTCTCATCTCCCCCCGCATCTTGAACAACGATGGTGTTGATGCTCAAGAACTCTGCCGGGTTCAACCTCCCATCATACTTCTCTCGAATCTCTGGCGTGAACATGCGAGCGGACGGCAAACTGACTTGCCACAACTCATGGGTGAAGGAAGGGCATCCAGCCTCGAAAGGAAAATACCCGCCGCTGTCGAGCGCAGGCTCGTCGACGTTGGGGACATCGCGCCCATTGGACCGATGGTGGTCGTCGCGGCATCGCTCGATGGTGACATGCGCGCCCTCCACCTGCCCATCCTCCGGGGCTCGTCGTTGTTCTTGACGGGCTCGAGGATCGGATGAAGCCATCGAGACGTCATCAAGCTCTTGGTCTCATGGCCCTCGTGCTAGTTGCCGCAGGGGAGATTGCACCGTGGGGGTGGGCCCTTCCGCACGGCTAGCAGCGTGGGCCACCCTCATCATCTGGGAAGGCCGTGGTGGGCTAGCTCGCTGTGAGCCTCAAGCCTCGGCAAAGCCAATCAGACTCTGAATGGTGGCTCTCCACTCATCCATCTGATCGTCGCTGGAATGGCGTGGTGATGAGGTGATGGCGCGTGCGGGCCAATCAGTCTGTTAGGATTTAGATTCGCTCCAGGGCGAACGTCACAGCCGTGGCTATGCCCCTCGGCCAGACCGGGAGGGACAGAAAGAATGATATCTCTACCCGTACGTCGCAGAGCCGGATCGCCGGGAAGTTGTTGGTGTTGCTCTTCTCCGGTGCCTCCCACTCCTCCTTCGGCCGTGGGGGAGGTGGTGACAACGCCGCCTGCGCCGACCACGTCCCCCGCAGTGCCCACATCCTCATGCGCCTCGGCATTCCCCACGGCGTTGGTGGTCGCGGGCGGCGGGGCCTTCAAGGTGGACGGATGAGCTGCGGCACCGGACTTCCTCTTGGGCGCCATAGTCGATGGAGCCACTGATGATAAAAATGGCGATGAAGATGATGCGCTGCTTACGCTCTCGGGTTCATGCAAGTGATCTCCCTACCTGGCGCGCCAAAGATGTTGTGGGAAACCATGGCCACCTATGGGACCAAGAGCCCCTTTTGGTTCGGCGGGGGGATGGGCACGTTGCACAAAGAGCGGAGAAGGGTAACACAGCACGACAGAGATCACACGGGCAGTTTTACCCAGGTTCGGGCCACCGCGAGGCATAATACCCTACTCCTGCTTTGGGGGCTGGATGGTGGAAAATGGTGGAGAAGCATAATGCTCTTGCCTCGCAAGGTTGCCTCGAGGGGAGAGGGCACTACTGTATGATGCTGCTAACGCGACACTACGATCAGAGACCTAATACGTCTCCAACGTATCTTGGACTCTAATTTGCATGATTTGAATGAAACTAACCCCGGACTGACACAGTTTTCAGCGGAACTACCATGGTGTTGTTTTTGTGCAGAAATAAAAGTTTTCGAAATGGAACGAATCTTTTTGTGAGATTTTTTTATATCAATAATAAGAATTTCTGGAGCCAAGACCTAGCAGAGAGGGGCCCATGGTTGGGCACAACCTACAAGGGCGCACCCCCCTGTGCTGGTGTGCCCAGGTGGGTTGTACCCACCTGGTAGCCCCGCCGACGACCCCCCTGATACTATAAAATGACATATTTCCAGAAAAATCAGGGAGAAAGAAATATCGTGATCCACGAGACGGAGCCGCCGCCAAGCCCTGTTTTTCCTCGGGAGGACAGATCTGGAGTCCGTTTGTGGCTCCGGAGAGGGGGATCTTCGTTCTTCATCATCGCCAACCCATCTCCATCGCCAATTCCATGATGCTCCCCACCGGGAGTGAGTAATTCCTTCTTAGGCTCGCTGGTCGGTGAGGAGTTGGATGAGATTCATCATGTAATCGAGTTAGTTTTGTTAGGGCCTGATCCCTAGTATCCACTATGTTCTTACATTGATGTTGCTATGACTTTGCCATGCTTAATGCTTGTCACTTTGGGCCCGGGTGGCATGAACTCAGATCTGAACCGTTTATGAATTCATCAAGTACTTCTCTAAAAAAATATTTTCCTTCTCATAAGAAACAAGCTGCCTTACAAGAAATATTTAACTTTGTGAAAATTAAAGAAGAGAGTATCCCACAAGCTTGGCAGAGGCTTTGCCTGTTACTTAATGCTTTGCCTGATCATCCTCTTAAGAAAAATGAAATACTTGATATCTTCTATAATGGACTAACCGATGCTTCAAGGGATTTCCTAGATAATTGTGCTGGTTGTGTTTTCAGGGAAGGAACTATTGGACAAGATGAAGAATTATTGAATAACATATTGAAAAATTATGATGATTGGACTATTCCTGCACCACCGCCTAAACCCACTCCGAAGAAGAGGGGTATATTATATCTCAGTCCTGAAGATATGAAAGAGGCAAAGAAATCTATGAAGGAAAAATGTATTAAAGCTGAGGATGTTAAAAATTTACCTCCTATTGAAGAAATACATGGGCTTAATAAACCACCACTGCGTAAGGTGGTAGAGGTAAATTCTCTTATGAAGTTCAATGAAAATGATAATCCTCACAATATGCATCCTACTCAATGCCTTTATGAGTTTGAAAATTATATTAGAAAACAAGATCACTTGAATGCAAATGTTATGAAACAATTGAAATATAATTCTGATATGATTGCTCCGTTGAGTGACTTGTTATTTAGAATATCAATTGATGTTAGAGGTGCTGGAAAACATGTTTCTATGGTTCAAACTCAACTAGAACAAGTTGCTAAATCACAAAGAGAATTACTTGATGAAACCAATCATAATATGCATGACTTTGCTGTTAGAGTTGCAACTAGAGGAGGTAAAATGACTCAGGAACCACTTTATCCTGAGGTGACACCCAAAAAGAATAGAACAAGATTCACAAAGAGCTAACACTAGTGCACCTAGCCCTTCTAGAAAGAAAAAGGAAAATGAAAGGACTTTGCATACTTCTAGTGAACCTGAAATAGAGAAACCTCCTGATAATGATAATGAAACTTCTATCTCTGATGCTGAAACTCAATCTGGTAATGAACACTCACCTACTTTTAATAAAAATATAATGATGAGGTTCATGAAGACACTGAACCAAACAATGATAAGGAACCAGATAATGATGTTGAGATAGAACCACGTGTTGATCTTGATAACCCACAACCTAAGAATAAAAGATATGACAAAAGGGACTTTGTGGCTAGGAAACACGGTAAAGAAAGAGAACCATGGGTTCAAAAACCTATGCCTTTTCCACCCAAGTCAACTTAAAAGAATGACGATGAAGAATTTGATCGCTTTGCTGAAATGCCGAGGCCAGCCTTTTTGCGTACCCTCTTGACTGATATCTTGAAAATGCGTCCTTATGCAAAGTACATGAAAGACATCATCACAAATAAGAGAAAAATATCGGAAGCCGAAATATCCACTATGCTTGCTAATTACACTTTCAAAGATGGAGTACCTAAAAAACTTGGAGATCCGGGAATACCAACTCTACCTTGCTCTATCAAACAAAATTATGTGAAAACTGCTTTCTGTGATTTAGCGTGGTGTTACTGTTATGCCTTTCTCTTTATACAAAAGACATGACTTGAATAAACTCACACCTACAAAAATATCTTTGCAAATGGCTGACAAATAAACTGCCATAACAATCGGTATTTGTGAGGATGTGCCCGTTGTTGTTGCTAATGTTACTATTTTGACTGACTTTGTTATACTTGAGATGCCCAAGCACGACAACATTTCGATTATCCTTGGTAGACCCTTCTTGAATACTGCAGGGGCTGTTATTGATTGCAATAAAAGCAAGATCACTTTTCATATCATTGTAATGAGCATACGGTGCACTTTTTGAAGAAACAATTCCAAGTGAACGGTATTAATGTTATTGAAAAATCTCCGACAATCACTATTGGAAGTTTTCAAATACCTCTACCTACTGTCAAAAAGAAATATGAAATTATTGTTGGGGAAATGCATATCCCCATTGAGGTAACTTAGTGATTTACGAAAGTTCTTCGGTTTCATGCTAATCGAAAGTGGTTGTTAATAAGACTTGATCAAACTTATTAATGGATCATTTTTGAATGGTATGAAGTTGATGAATTTAGTAAGCACTACCTTCTGTCCCTACCTTTTGTTTTCTGTTTTTATTAGTGAAATAAAATAATGTTAGATTTCGGGCTCCAGCAAAACCCTCAAGGTTCGAACTCTAGGGTGCGCAAGAAGATCTCTCCCTCCCCTAGCTCACTCACTCACCACAATCTCAAAGCTCAGCACGTCGAGCTCGAAGAACAAGGGATACAAGAGTTTATAAGGGTTCGGGCCACCTATGTGGTGTAGTACCCTACTCCAGTGTGGTGTGGTGGATTGCCTTGTAGGCTGAGGATGAACAAGTACAAAGGAAAAACAGCCTCCTGAGGAGAGGTGTTCTTGAGCTCGGTGAGCTTGTGTGGTCGAGGGTGATCTGAATGATCCGTCCCCTGCTAAGGTGGTGGCTAGTCCTATTTATAGCGGCTCGGGTCCTCTCCCCAAATTTTAGGCGGGGAGGGATCCCACAATGGCCAATTTGAAGGGGGATAGCTAGTACAAGCTATCCTGACAAAAGGTGGTCTTTGCCTGCCAAAGGCTCTGGTGGTGACACCGTCGTGGGCTCCGCGATGACCTTCGTCCTGCTGGTCTTGGTCTCGTTGCACCGATATGGAAACCTTTGCTTGACGCCTCGGGACTCCTCACCCGCGCTTGCCCCTTTAGCACCAAAGAGGCAACGGGCACTCTGCGCCCGCTGGTACCCGCCTGGCGCACGCCTGGCCTTGGTCGTCACGGCTCACATAAGGGGAACCTCACGAGGTGCCCCTCGCCTTGATCTCTCCGCTCCTCGCGAGCCAGCCTAGTGAGGCCGCCCCTAAGGAGGTCTTGTGTCGTCCGCTCACGAGGCTCGGCCCCTCGCGAGGGTCTTGATTGTTTGCGTGTGAAGATGGGCCGTACCAGGCCGCTAGTGGAGCCACGCCGTGGGCCGCAGGCAGGCAAGTCTGGGGACCCCCGTTCCCAGAATGCCGACAGTAGCCCCCGGGCCCAAGGCGCGCTCGGACTTGGCTTCGAGGCGAAGCCAAAGGGCAATTGCGGAGCGCCGCGGGCCCCAACCACCTGCGGCTTTGACTGACACGTGGCGACTGATGGGACATGGGCATCTCCGCTTCCCCACGCTGCCTGGGCAACTGCCCTACTTGACGAGTCCCTGGTGCATGCAGAGAAAACCATCATTACCTGTGATCGTGGGGGTCGCCTGTCACAGCCTGATTTTTGGCCCTTTCTTTTTCTCTTGTTTTTCTGGAGTTTTTGCTTGAGTTTTCTTTCTCTGTGGTTTGTGGTCTGAAAACTGAAGAAGGTGACCTCTTCTTTGTTTCCAGAGTGGCTTGTCATCCTCAAATCCTTCTCTAGACCTTTCCATTTCCATCCTTGGACCAAATCCCAATATTCTTTTTATTGGGAATATTCCTTTTCTATTAAAGGAATAACCCTAATTGCCCTAGGTTCTGAAGCAACCTATATTTCCATCACTCCTAAAATTCCTGAATAATTCTCATAAATTGTTTGGGTCCTATATTCATCTAATATGGCAAAACTTTTCATTGCCATGTTCAAAAATAATTCCCCAATAATTATTTTCCTATTTTGTCCTAAATGGCACTTTGTGGAGCAAGTGCTATTTATCTTTTCCCAATTGACTCCAAACTTCTTGGACATCTTTTCCTGTCCATATCTTTGCCACATGCCAAAATTCAACCTTATTTGCTTAGTAGTCATTTAATTATGATTTTCCAAAGTTTCTGTCCAGAAAGAAACTTTGTGAAGGAGGTAGAAGCTAGACATATCCAAATGAGTTGCACTTTTTCATGGTCCTTCATATCATGAAATCATAGCCCTCCACCAAAGTTGAGCTCATTTAATGCCTTCATGTGAGCACAGCTTCAAAACTTTGATTCTGTCCAAAATTTCAGTTTGTGAAGCAAGTATATTTTATCTTGCTTCATTATGGCTGTAAATTTTCCTAGGCCTTCTCCTATCCGTATAAACTCCCTCCACCAAGTTGTGGCTCAATCCATTTAGCCATTTTCCCTCTAGAATTTCTGCAAATTTCTGGTCAGTGGGGATGTTTGCAAAGGAAGTACCATTTTGGTTTATCCAAATGGTGTGAAACCTTTTTCAGCATCTTCATATGACCAAATAACTCTGCCCTGCCCAAGTTCAGCTCAAGTGGCTTCACCATTTGAGTGCATCATCATGATTTCTATTCTGGACCATATTATGCAGTTGCAAAGCAACTATATTAATTCTTCGTCCAAATCACCTCCAAATCTCCAGGATCATAGTTCTTCCATAGCTAATCACACCAGACAACTCGTTTGGCTCCAAGCCCTTCCCTGTTGATCAGCTGTGCTCGTCCAAATTTGATACAACAACCTTGTCAAGCTTGCTCCCCTCTGCTCCCTACAATTCTGCGTGATCTGTCACCTCCCTCGGCCTCTAGTATGCAAGGACTAATCACTAGACATCTCAGGGCAGCCCTTGGCCTCTTCTCCTTGCCAGCTCACAAGGTGACCACCGCCCTGGCACGCCATGGACGCGAGCTGAGCGATGTTTTGCTCGGGCCCCTCCTCGGTTTGTCGTGCTCGCGCACCTCGTCGTGTCGAACAGCTAGCTCGCGTTGTCGCCGTTCCCCTGGAGCCGTCTCCCCTCCCGAAGCCTCCTCGCTGGCGCTCGTCGCCGTGCGCCCACGGGCGAACTGTAGCCGACCGGCTCAGTTCGCGCCACGGCAGCTTCCCTCTCTTGTCCCTGAGCTCCGCTTGTCTCCGTGACCTCTCTTGTCCCCGAGCTCATGCGCGAGCACACGCGTCCGCGGCGCCGTCCCCGCGCAACCCGAGCACTCCAGCAGCCTCACCTTGCTCCCAGGAACCTTCCTAGCCTCTCCACTAGCCTCCAGCAGCTCTCCCTTCTCCGGTTCATCGCCATGGCCGCCGTCCCCTCCGGCCAAAATTAGCTCGAGCCGAGCCCTCCCCGCCCTTCCACCACCACCAGTAGCCCCCCACCACTCCGGTGAACCTCCCCGTAGCCTTGCCCCCTCTTCTTCCCCATCGGAGTACCCTGCCCGTCCCTGTCTTTCTTCGGTCGCTGCCGTGGCCGGTGTTCCGCTCGTGCCAGGGCTATCCGGCGAGCGTGTACCCACCAGGCGGGTGTGCCGCGTCCCTCCGAGCACTCCGCTAGGTCGGGCGCCACCTGAGGTGGCCCGTGCCGCCGGAGGTCGTCGCCGGAGCGCAAGCCCCTCCTCTGCATCAGGCGAACGACAGGGTGAGGAAGAAGGAGACAACCCCAGCCCTGCCAGTGGGCCCGCCATCCTCGCGGCCCCACCGGTCAGCCTAACAAGGCGTTGACCCCGGGCGCTGACGTGGATAAGTGGCCGCGTATTTCCTGGAATACGCCTTCCCTAAGCCAAAAGCGTACTCTTCCTCATCTTCAGGCGAGAATGCGCTTTCCTCTTTGGGAAGCGTATTTCTGAGAAAGGCGCATTCGGTTTAATCAGCCAGGGACCTGTTTGTGAATAATTTGCTACAGATTGGTACCTGAGCTTTAAACAGTCGTATGTTTTTACCCGTAACTCCGAATGAGGTGAATCCAAAGCCTACTTCTTCGTCTCGTCGAGCCCGAACTTTTGGTACCATTTTCATTATGGTTTGACATACTAGAAATGACCATTTTTCCCTTTCCCCTAATCAGCCCCCTCCGAGAGAGTACCCTTTCCGGCGATTCTTTCCGCAGTCATTCCGCACTTCTTCCCGGAGCCTTCTCCATCCCCAGGCAAGCCACAACCACCATTTGCATGATAGCCATGCTGAAGCATTTGTTTTCAACTTGAATCTTTAATAACTGTTTGATTGTATCGCTACTGCTGTCGTTATTTCGGTCATGCTTATGGATCGGTGTTTACCGTCATGCTATGTTTTCTTGCACTCTGTTATCATGAACAACTTGCTAGTAGTACTTTCTTATTACCATGCTTGGTAGTAGTACATGCTTGTGATAGTCTTCGGTGCATGATTATCGTCTGTTCCGAGTACCGTTGTTATGCATGTTCTTTTGCACCCAGCTGGTTAAATGCTTTCATGGTAGTTTATCGTTATGTTATGTTATGCTATGAGTAATGTTCTAGTTGTGATATTCATGCTCGTAGGTATGCCATGCTCATCCGGATAAATTCTAAAATGTTGTTGTTATGCTCGTTGATTATGTTGCACCTCCATGCTTATTTTGATATCATGTTCATGCATTGTTGTTGCATCCTATTATTTTTGTCATGGCTCAGCATATTGCATTCAAGTTTAACCGGATTAAATTGAACTTGAACAACTATTGGCTGAGTCATGGTGACACCATATCGAGCTGACCAGTGCAACCACGTTTGCCTTATGGGAAGGCCCTAAGTAGGTCTATTGTCATGCCTCTCGCGAGGGAAGGTTATGCGCGGGCGCTACCTTGGCAAGGTAGGACGGCATACGCCTTGCGTGCCCGTTGTTCAGTATGGATCCTTGTCCCCGTTTGGGACTGTTTTGCCATGACGGTGCCCGTTGGTGCCTTTGGTAGGCACGGGGCCACCGAGGACCTAGCCCAAAGGGGAGTTGGTCGAAGTGGCCGGGGAGTGTCATGGCAGTAGATCGGTTTTGTCGGAACGGCGTGTCCGCACGTATGGGAGTGCGAGACCATGGGTTCCGTGGTGTGGGTACAGTGTGCTAACCTCTGCAGAGTGTGTGTGTTAAATCTATCGATAGTCGTGCCCGCGGATAAGGGCCCAGTTCGTGTCGGTCACACTATGGGTCAACAGTAATAATATTGTGCTTAATAACAACCCCGGTTCGATGCTGAAAGAAGTTGGTTGATATTTATGTGATCGTGAGAGGATCACTGTGGTATCATGAATACCGACTTGTTGGATATTTGTGATGTTATGCAAGAGTCAAGGGTAAAGGTCAAGCTCCTTGTGGTCATAAATGATTACTACGGTATTGTTAATACCAAGCTTGATTGGATCCTGAGATGATTGTGTGATATCCGTGATGGTAAGTTTGTGCAGGTGATGGTTACGATGTAACCCGAGCAAAGTAAGTTGGTGCATGATAGCGTCATCATGTTGCATGCTTGTATTATCATGCTCATATGTTTATGACATGCTCGTATTGTTCTAGCTGTATCATCTTGTTCATGCCATGATTGATCCGATAGTATCATGTTAATCCTTGTTAACTTGTAATTGCCATGCTATTTTTTGTCTTGATTGCTTTGGTTGCTGTGAGCTTGCAAGTACATTCAATGTACTGACCTGGCGTGTCATGCCAGTTTGCAGGTCATGCTAGATATGATTGCTTGTTTATCGTGGATCCCTTGTTTGTGCGCTAGGATAAGCATTCCAGCCAGAGTCCCTGCGGAGTGGAGTTCACCACCGCCGTCGCTGTTCCGCTGCCAGTAGTCATTCCGCTGCGTCGTGTTGTTCTGCTGCTTGCATAGAGCAACCGTGGCAGGCGTAGCGTCGCCGTGCCAATGTAATCCCCTTGTACCCCAATAGATTGCAATAAAGAGCTGATTTGTTCTATGCTAAGCAGTGCCGTATTCCAGAAGACTTCTCCTCGATCTCTGGGCTGGAATACGGGGCGTTCCAGGTGCCACATCGCCGGTTGGCCTTCTCCTGCTATAAATGAGGAGGGAGGCGGAGCTCCCGTCGCCCATCTCTTCCCGTTCCGCTCGCTTCTTCTTCCTTGCTCCATTGCTAGCAGCGACACCCATGGCGCCGATACGGAGATTCTCAGTCGCTGAGAAGGGAAAAGCTGCCCGCGATGAGCCGGGGCCGCTTCCGCAAAAGAAGAGGCTAGCCTGCCGCCGCGACGTAGTCGTGAGGCCGGAGGTATCGAGGCCTTGGTATGAGAAGCACTACTGGAATCAGCTAATTTGCCATCTGCCAGCTCTTTGCCGTCTGCTAGCTGACGGCAAAGAAGCTCTTTGCCATCAGCTACACATAAACAGACGGCAAAGAAAAGGCTGACGGCAAAAAAGCTCTTTGCCATCTGCCAGCTCTTTGCCGTCTGCCAGC
>NC_057805.1:188351573-188501699 GCF_018294505.1 Triticum aestivum | reverse complement strand
GTGTATCAGGAGAACAGCGGGGAGGTGCTGCCGAAATTTTGCGTAGGATCCGGGGCATAGCATGGGAAAATGAACCCAATCTAAACATACTCGGGTGGGATTAGGACCTATCATTACCTATTAGAGTGTAGGTTGCATGGACGTAATAAAATTGACAAAGTAGATCAACTAATGAATACATACATGGTGAATTATATATATATATATTTGTTGTGTGTCTAGTAGCTCTGAAAGTCAAGATGAGTGATCGTGCGTGGATGTACACCGGTCACACTGGTCAGAACAAATGGAGCACTGAATGGTTCACAAAAACCAAGGGGTTTGTGCGAGCCGCATTTGCAAATGGCCAAAGGAAAACCTGGTGCCCCTGTTTACGGTGCGGCAATTGGGAAAAGAGGACAGAGGCTGAAATGGGCAAACACCTGCAGAAGAGTGGTTTTACGCCCGATTATACGGTGTGGACATTTCATGGTGAGTCTGCCCAACGTGACCGAGCTGAGGTGGATCGTCGTCGCACCGACGAGCATGGTACCGGTATGGAAAACATGGTGCAAGACTTTGATGATGCTCGGGATTCGGACGAGGAGATGGAGGAATCTGCAAAGGCCATCAATGAAATGTTGGAGTCTTCAAAACGTCCGCTCCATGAGCACACTGAGCTTTGTCAGTTGGATGCCATCTCACAAGTAATGGCTCTGAAGGCTCAGTTCAACTTGGGCAGAGAATGCTACGATGCAATGAAGACAGTATTTGGACGCTTTCTACCCAAAGGCCATGTAATGCCTGCAAACCTGTACCAGTCGGACAAAATCCTCCGTGCACTGAAGATGCCCTATGATAAGATACATGCATGTGAGAAAGGATGTGTCTTGTTTAGGCTTGACTATGCGGACTTGAACTGTTGTCCGATTTGCAAGTCTTCCAGGTATGTTGTGGTAGACAACGGTGTGGGTGAGAAGACACAGACCAAAATCCCCATTAGTGTTCTTCGGTATATGCCAATCGTACCAAGACTTCAACGTCTTTTCATGGTCGAAGAGACGGCCAGACAGATGACATGGCACAAAACGGGCAAAAGAACCAAACTAGATGCAGATGGGAATCTGATGATTGTACACACATCGGATGGTGTTGCGTGGAAAAAGTTTGATGAATTACATGGTGACAAAGCGGCAGATCCGAGGCATCCTCGAGTCGGCATCAGCACGGATGGGTTCAGTGTGTTTGGTATGACGGCAGCCCAATACAGTTGTTGGCCCGTATTTGTATTTCCACTCAATCTCCCCCCGGATAGATTATGCAAAGAAAGAACATTTTCCTGACGTTGATAATTCCAGGGCCCAACTATCCGAGGAAAAATATGAATGTGTATATGCAACCGCTTAAGGACGAATTGCAAGAAGCCTCGGATAATGGGTTCAAGACATACGATGCCTATAGCAAACGGAACTTCATAATGCGTGTCTGGTACATGTACTCGACGCATCACTTGCCGGCGTATGCGCTATTCGTTGGTTGGTGTGTGCATGGAAGGTTCCCGTGCCCCACATGCAAGGGAGTTGTTGAGTTTCGTTGGCTTCAGGCCGGTCGCAAGTTTTCTTGCTTCGACATGCATAGACAGTTCCTGAATCCTCGCCATAAGTTCAGGAAAGACAAGAAGAACTTCATCAGAGGTAGAGTTGACAAAAACTCTGTACCACATGCATTGACAGGCAAACAGACCCTGAATCAGTTAAACGCTCTCGAGCCATATCCAGAGCGTCCAGGGTACTTCAAGGGGTATAATTCTAAGCACGCCTGGACTCACAAAACATGCTTATGGGATCTGCCTTACTTCAAAGGCCTCCTTTGCCCACACAACATCGACGTGATGCACACTGAGAAGAATATCGCCGAGGCACTTTTTGGTACATTGTTCGGCATAGATGGGAAGTCAAAGGATAATACTAAGGCTAGAGTCGATCTGGAGGCGCTATGTGACAGGCCGTTACAAAACATGAAAGAACCGAAAGGAAAGCAGAACTGGACGAAGCCAAAGGCATGGTTCAATCTTGGAAGGCCAGCTATGAGGGAAATTATCTTGTGGGTGAAAATGCAGTTGATGTTCCCCGATGGGTATGCAGCGAATCTACAGAGGGGAGCCAGTCTTGATAAATTGAAGATATTTGGTCTCAAGAGTCATGATTGGCACATATGGATTGAGCGGGTAATGCCGGTGATGTTGCGTGGCTTCATCCCTGAGGATGAATGGCTAGTACTGGCAGAACTCAGCTATTTCTTCCGTGTTCTTTCTGCGAAAGAACTATCGCCTGGCGTGCTAGAAGAAATGGAAGAGTTGGCGCCGGAGTTGATCTGCAAGTTAGAGAAGATCTTTCCACCGGGCTTCTTTAATCCAATGCAACATTTGATTTTGCATCTCTCGACCGAGGCAAGATTGGGGGGGCCCGTGCAAAATTGTTGGTGCTACCCAACTGAGAGGATGCAGAAGACACTTCGACAAAAATGTAAAAATAAACGTAGAATTGAAGCATCGATGGCTGAGGCATTCATCACTGAGGAGGCGGCAAACTTCGTGACAGCACACTACGAAGCCAAAAATCGTCATTTGCATAATCCGAAGCCTCGGTACAATGCTGACGACCCTAAAAAGGGTGGATCCAACCTCAGCCTATTCAAAGGGAATCTCGCACCAGCCAGTGTTTCAAATCCAGTATCTTTGGATAACGAACAATGGCGGACCATTTCGTTGTATATCTTCAACAACCTGATAGAAGTGCGGCCGTACATCGAGTAAGTTCTCGGTACATAGTTTCGCAACTTCTATTTCCTTTGAACTGCTCTTATTCCTGGATATTTCATACAGTCGATACGTCGCCTTATTCTCGTATGGAGCGGTGATCCAAAAGGATTCTGTCGAAGAGTATGAGCTTCTCGCAAAGCAAGGAGGCGGCTATCCCGGTTTCATCTCTTGGTTCAAACAAACGGTAATTTCTATTAGACTTGTAGGCTAATTTGTAGGTGGCTATCCCGGTTTCATTCGCTAATTTGTGCGTAATGCAACAATCCTTTCATATTAAACTTGTAGACTAATTCAGAGTCTATGGACGCCGAATTGAGACAAGTCGCTAATGGTTTTGACTATAAGGTCCGTTCATTTGACAAATACGACATCAACGGGTATCGCTTTCGTACCTATGGCAAAGAGCTATCTATGGCCGACCGAAAGTCTACAAATTGTTGTGTATCTGCTATCGGCGAAGGAGGTACCGAGTATTATGGGAGAGTTGAAGCAATTTATGAACTTCTATTCTATGGTGAAAACCCACCGAATGTCGTAGTCTTCAAATGTTATTGGTTTCAGCCGAAGGAGACTAGAAGGACTCATGAACATATAGGGCTAGTTGAAATCAACCAAAGCACCCATTTAGATGTTCCTGATGTCTATATTATGGCTCAACAGGCGACCCAAGTATTCTATCTACCGTGGGCCTGCCAAACTAATCCAAATCTGAAAGGTTGGGATGTCGTTTATGAAGTGCCGCCACGTGCTAGACTATCTCCCCCAAAGGAAGAGGATTACGAACCTCACATTAACCCAGACACATATGAAGGAGAATTCTTCCAAGAGACACGTCTTTCCAAAAAGCGTTTCAAGAACCGCTATACTTCACCCCAAAACATTGAAGTAGACAGCGACAGTGAATCCGACATCACCCCAGAGGAGGAACAAGAAGAGCCGGAACAAGAAGAGGTTACTGCTGCGGATGACCTGTCATTGCTTGACCGATTACGTCAAGGTGGCCTTGCACATGTTGATGCCACTGAACGCTATGAGCCCGTCATTGATTATAGTGATGATGATGATTATGCATTTATTGATGATACTGATCGAGATTATTAGTAGTGTCAGGTATTAAATTTTTTAATGTTGTACTTGATGATGATACACTTAAGTGATACACCTATTATTATTCATGTCGGTCTTTTTTTTATGTTGTACTAATTTCGTTTACTGTTTCTCATGGCAGGTGTTGAAAGATGGTGGGCGCTGGTCGGGAGCGCGCCAAGGCCCCTTCTTCGTTGGCGCGTGGTCTGAGGTCTTCGATTCCAGACGTACCTCTCCGCCGAGCATTGCTGGACAGTATGTCCACACCGCCGGGCCCTTCTTCGTCGACCGCGGTGCCCAGCAGGGGACGAGGTAGGAAGAGAGGTGGTGGGGCACGTGGTCGCGGGAGAGAAGGTAGGGTGACTGCTAGGGCACCTTCCTCGCCGCTACCCCCAGCTGTTTCACCCGAGCACGTGACTGCTAGGGTGGACTCGTCCGAGGAGGAGGTTACACGGACTCCGGTCCACGAGCCTCCGGTCCACGGGTCTTGGGCCCACGAGCCTCGGGTCGACTGGCCTTCGGCCCACGAGAGTTCGGCCCACGAGACCCCGGAGGAGCACACGTCCGGATGGGGTACCTGGCCGGATCAGCCCGAGGAGCCGAGTGGCCATGCTGATGATGGCGGGGAGCCGACTGATCTTGAGGAGGAGGGTGGCACCGTGTACCAGCGTGGTCCTACACGGCTCCCGTCCGTGCCGGCGACCCGCGAGCAGAGGTGGTTGATCTTCCCTGATGGGGAGAGGTACGTAAGTGCATTTAATATTTTTGTACCTTCTGCATTCACGTTTCTTCAAATAACTAATGCGTTGGCCTTGTCATGCTGCAGGGGTTGGGACCACCATCATAGTGTCCGCCGGCCCAACTCCGTCCTTGGAGTTCTTTGCCGACAAAACTTCCCAGGGTTTGTCACGTTGCCTGGTGAGGGTCGGCTTCCAGAGCTTGGGTTGAGCTGGGAGCACTACGTGGCTGCCCCGGCCCCGCCGGATGTCATTATCGACGGTGTCGTGTGCGACACGAGGGCAGACATGGTGATCAGGACGTTCTGGGTAATTTCTCCTTTACACATTTCAAAATCTTCAACTAGCTAGTTATTAATTGTACTAATCAATATTGTCTCATTTGATTGCAGACATTCTACAGGTGTGAGGAGGGATACGAGGAGGACAGCGCAAATGTTATCCAGAACGTCTGCAAGCACCTACTCCAGAACTTACGGCACGAGGCTCGGGTGCAGGCTGTTCGAGACTACTACGCCTTGCGTGGTATCAAGAAGACCAAGCCGGCGTGCCGCGATAAGTTCCTGAGTAAGGAGCAGTACATGAAGGTAATTCTTAAGGCCTTCTACTTAAGTTCCTTCATTTAGTAATTCTTAGCCGTAGCGCTCAAGTTTCTATTTGCTAACTTAGGCGCCTCCGAGATGGTGTGCGGATCGGATGGATTGTTGGGAGGTGTTGGTCGATGAGTGGTGCTCACAAGAATGGCTAGCCCTCCACAACCAGGCCAAGGACAAATGTGCCCAAATGGAAGGTGTGCCACACCATCAAGGCAGCTCCAACTTATATCAGTTCGGGCGCAACTGGGTATGTGGTTTGCTTCATGATTCATGCAATTCATTCATCATGCTAGCTTGAGCCCTTTAATTACTAATTTTCATTGTTTCTCTCTTTCAGGCACGCCACAATAAGGCGGATAAGGTGCCAGAGGTGTACGACCTGTATGCCATGGCCCACACTGGCTCTTACAAGAAAGTCAAGGCTTTCTCTCAGTCTGACCTCGATGATGCAAACAACTTCACCAACATCTCCTCCCACAACAAGCTCGTGAGATATAGAGATGAGGGGAAGGCGAGGAAAGGGGAGGACTTTAACCCGAGCCAGGGTTCCATTGATCCAGAGCTGGTGATGATATCTGGTGGCGGGAGGTCCCATGGCTCCATAGCCATTGGAGATGGACTTATCCGTTGTCCTAGCACTCTCCCGGAGATCAAGGCGCGCCAGTCGAGCTCCGCTCCTGAGATAAGGCCTCGTGAACGGCCAGTGCAACTCGCCATCAAGGTTAGTGATACGTACTCAGTTATCTTTCTCCATTACATTGTGTGCGCTTCCATCAATGATTACAAATGGTCATGTGAGTGGTGTTGCAGGCTGCTATACAGACTGAGAGAGATAGAACGGAGAAACTTCTGACGGAGGTGGCGGAGAGGCAGCGGGAGATGGAGGAGAGGACGAGAAAGATGATGGAGGAGGAGAGGGCACGGAATGACATGCAGGCAAGGGCCATGTATGAGCTCCTTGTGGTAAGTTTCTTCTGCAGATTACTTGCTAGTCTTAACATTTGAGTCTCATTACTAACTAGTATGACTCTGTTGTGAAAACCAAATGTGCAGTCTGTGTGCGAGAAGTCCGGTCAGCCCGCTCCGCCGATGCCAGTGATTGCTCCTGGGAGCACGGTGAGTTTAATTTGAATGGACATTACTTGCTAGTCTTAACATTTGAGTGTCATAATGCTAACGAGACATTGGAAATGATCTTTGGTGCAGCTTAACTCCAGAAACGCATCGCACGATCCTTCTCCAGGTAGCGGCACTAGCCACCCCAGAGGAGGAACAAGAAGAGCCGGAACAAGAAGAGGTTACTGCTGCGGATGACCTGTCATTGCTTGACCGATTACGTCAAGGTGGCCTTGCACATGTTGATGCCACTGAACCCTATGAGCCCGTCATTGATTATAGTGATGATGATGATTATGCATTTATTGATGATACTGATCGAGATTATTAGTAGTGTCAGGTATTAAATTTTTTAATGTTGTACTTGATGATGATACACTTAAGTGATACACATATTATTATTCATGTCGGTCTTTTTTTTATGTTGTACTAATTTCGTTTACTGTTTCTCATGGCAGGTGTTGAAAGATGGTGGGCGCTGGTCGGGAGCGCGCCAAGGCCCCTTCTTCGTCGGCGCGTGGTCTGAGGTCTTCGATTCCAGACGTACCTCTCCGCCGAGCGTTGCTGGACAGTATGTCCACACCGCCGGGCCCTTCTTCGTCGACCGCGGTGCCCAGCAGGGGACGAGGTAGGAAGAGAGGAGGTGGGGCACGTGGTCGCGGGAGAGGAGGTAGGGTGACTGCTAGGGCACCTTCCTCGCCGCCACCCCCAGCTGTTTCACCCGAGCACGTGACTGCTAGGGTGGACTCGTCCGAGGAGGAGGCTACACGGACTCCGGTCCACGAGCCTCCGGTCCACGGGTCTTGGGCCCACGAGCCTCGGGTCGACTGGCCTTCGGCCCACGAGAGTTCGGCCCACGAGACCCCGGAGGAGCACACGTCCGGATGGGGTACCTGGCCGGATCAGCCCGAGGAGCCGAGTGGCCATGCTGATGATGGCGGGGAGCCGACTGATCTTGAGGAGGAGGGTGGCACCGTGTACCAGCGTGGTGCTACACGGCTCCCGTCCGTGCCGGCGACCCGCGAGCAGAGGTGGTTGATCTTCCCTGATGGGGAGAGGTACGTAAGTGCATTTAATATTTTTGTACCTTCTGCATTCACGTTTCTTCAAATAACTAATGCGTTGGCCTTGTCATGCTGCAGGGGTTGGGACCACCATCATAGTGTCCGCCGGCCCAACTCCGTCCTTGGAGTTCTTTGCCGGCAAAACTTCCCGGGGTTTGTCACGTTGCCTGGTGAGGGTCGGCTTCCAGAGCTTGGGTTGAGCTGGGAGCACTACGTGGCTGCCCCGGCCCCGCCGGATGTCATTATCGACGGTGTCGTGTGCGACACGAGGGCAGACATGGTGATCAGGACGTTCTGGGTAATTTCTCCTTTACACATTTCAAAATCTTCAACTAGCTAGTTATTAATTGTACTAATCAATATTGTCTCATTTGATTGCAGACATTCTACAGGTGTGAGGAGGGATACGAGGAGGACAGCGCAAATGTTATCCAGAACGTCTGCAAGCGCCTACTCCAGAACTTACGGCACGAGGCTCGGGTGCAGGCTGTTCGAGACTACTACGCCTTGCGTGGTATCAAGAAGACCAAGCCGGCGTGCCGCGATAAGTTCCTGAGTAAGGAGCAGTACATGAAGGTAATTCTTAAGGCCTTCTACTTAAGTTCCTTCATTTAGTAATTCTTAGCCGTAGCGCTCAAGTTTCTATTTGCTAACTTAGGCGCCTCCGAGATGGTGTGCGGATCGGATGGATTGTTGGGAGGTGTTGGTCGATGAGTGGTGCTCACAAGAATGGCTAGCCCTCCACAACCAGGCCAAGGACAAACGTGCCCAAATGGAAGGTGTGCCACACCATCAAGGCAGCTCCAACTTATATCAGTTCGGGCGCAACTGGGTATGTGGTTTGCTTCATGATTCATGCAATTCATTCATCATGCTAGCTTGAGCCCTTTAATTACTAATTTTCATTGTTTCTCTCTTTCAGGCACGCCACAATAAGGCGGATAAGGTGCCAGAGGTGTACGACCTGTATGCCATGGCCCACACTGGCTCTTTCAAGAAAGTCAAGGCTTTCTCTCACTCTGACCTCGATGATGCAAACAACTTCACCAACATCTCCTCCCACAACAAGCTCGTGAGATATAGAGATGAGGGGAAGGCGAGGAAAGGGGAGGACTTTAACCCGAGCCAGGGTCCCATTGATCCAGAGCTGGTGATGATATCTGGTGGCGGGAGGTCCCATGGCTCCATAGCCATTGGAGATGGACTTATCCGTTGTCCTAGCACTCTCCCGGAGATCAAGGCGCGCCAGTCGAGCTCCGCTCCTGAGATAAGGCCTCGTGAACGGCCAGTGCAACTCGCCATCAAGGTTAGTGATACGTACTCAGTTATCTTTCTCCATTACATTGTGTGCGCTTCCATCAATGATTACAAATGGTCATGTGAGTGGTGTTGCAGGCTGCTATACAGACTGAGAGAGATAGAACGGAGAAACTTCTGGCGGAGGCGGCGGAGAGGCAGCGGGAGATGGAGGAGAGGACGAGAAAGATGATGGAGGAGGAGAGGGCACGGAATGACATGCAGGCAAGGGCCATGTACGAGCTCCTTGTGGTAAGTTTCTTCTGCAGATTACTTGCTAGTCTTAACATTTGAGTCTCATTACTAACTAGTATGACTCTGTTCTGAAAACCAAATGTGCAGTCTGTGTGCGAGAAGTCCGGTCAGCCCGCTCCGCCGATGCCAGTGATTGCTCCTGGGAGCACGGTGAGTTTAGTTTGAATGGACATTAGTTGGTAGTCTTAACATTTGAGTGTCGTAATGCTAACGAGACATTGGAAATGATCTTTGTTGCAGCTTAACTCCAGAAACGCATCGCACGATCCTTCTCCAGGTAGCGGCACTAGCCACCCCGCTCCTACAGCTCCCTGATCACGGTAAGTTTCTCTAGTGTTTTGCTTAACAAATGCATAAAGACCTAGACTTAGCTTTATTTCCTCCAATATGCTTACCATAATGACCTAGAGTTAGCTTATTTTCCTCCAAAATGACCCATTTTACCTAGGTTAGCTTATAAATGATGCAGTTCATCCAAGTTAGCTCAAAAATGACCCATTTTACCTAGATTAGCTCCTAAATGATCCATTTTACCTACGTTAGCTTTAAAATGGCCCATTTCACCTACGTTAACTCCAAAATGACCCATCTTACCTAGGTTATCTCATAAACGATCCATTTCAACTAATTTAGCTCATAAACGATCCATTTGACCTAAGTGAGCTAAAAAACGATCCATTTCACCTAAATTAGCTCTTAAATGATCCATTTCACCTAAGTTAGCTGAAAATGATCCATTTCAACTAAATTAGCTCAAAAATGATCCATTTCAACAAAGTTAGCTCAAAACCGATCCATTTCAACTAAGTTAGCTCAAAAACGATCCATTTGACCTAAGTGAGCTAAAAAAGATCCATTTCACCTTAGTTACCTCAAAAACGATCCATTTCACCTTAGTTACCTCAAAAACGATCCATTTCTAACTTTCTTATTTTGCCATTTTGCAGATTTCATTATGTGCTGGATGGAGTGCTTGTTCTACTCTTCTTCTTCTTGTCTTCTCATTCTTGTCTTCTCATTCTAGTCACCTTAGCTATGGAGTGCTACTTTATGTATGGATGGAACTTCTTTATGTATGAAATGATGGATGGAACTTGTTTATGTATGAAATGATGGATGGACCTTGTTTATGTATGAAATGATGTATGAACTTGTTTATGTGATGAATGCCTGTGAAATATATCTATATGTCATATATATTTTCTGTGCAAATTGTGGGATTTAACAAAAAACAGAAAAAACAGACAATATGCAGGCTCTTTGCCGTCTGCCACCGACGGCAAAGAGCTCTTTGCCGTCTGCCGCGGACGGCAAAGAAGCCACGTGGCAGCCAACTGTGCTTCCTGGGAGCTGACCCATTTGGTCAGTTTGCCTACAGTGGCAGACGGCAAAGACTTTGCCGTCCGTGGCAGACGGCAAAGAATCAGTGGCAGACGGCAAAGAACCTGCCATCTAGTGACGTGTAGATGACATCATAAGGCGGACGGCAAAGACCAGAGAAATTTTGCCGTCTGCGGCGGACGGCAAAGGTCTGCCGTTAGCCACTTAACGGACTGACAGCGCAATTATTGCCGTCCGCCTTCTTTGCCGTCCGCCGCAGACGGCAAAGAGCCTTTGCCGTCCGCCGCCAGGAAGCAGACGGCAAAGCAGCTGTTTACCGTAGCCTTCTTTGCCGGAGCCTTTTGCCGTCAGCGGCTGACGGCAAAGGTCTTTGCCGTCCGCCTTTTGAGCCTTTGCCGTCCGCCGTGGCTGACGGCAAAGAAGCTGTTTCCTGTAGTGAAGCCTTCCCTGGATACCCGCCGCCTTCGTACGCCTAGGCCGAGGGCTCTGGAGGAGGAGGCGACGACCAACGCCATCCACGTCGCGGCCGTGGTGGCACGCGCCATCGCCCCAGGAACCCACGCCGAGGGCTCCTCGCGCGAACTGGTGGTGTGGGTGGCGTTGCCCCCGCGCACTTGGATTCGCTTCCCACAGTTCTTCTCCGCCGAGATGACGCCGAGGGGTCCCCTCGAGGTGTGGCTGCAGCATGCCGAGTGCGATGCCCCGCCGACGGGGGCAGAGGTTGAGGTCGTCTCCCCGGGCAACATCTTCATGACTCGCGGATGGGGTGACGTCGCCCGAGTGTGCCGTGCGGAGGGCGCGCTCGCCATCCACTTCGAATACGACGGTGCCTCCACGATGTTATTCAAGGTCTTCGATGGGGAAGGCCGCCGCCTGGAGTGCTGCCTTGGAGGGGGTCGCCGGGACGACACAGCGGCAGGAGCCGGGCCAGCCGCTGGCCTCACCAGTGGTTCCTCCAGCAGCAGCGACGGCACTTGGGAGTTCAGCGACTCTCCCGAGCCCTACGAAACTCTAGAGACGAGCGGCTCTCCCGAGCCCTACGAGATTCCGGAGACGAGCGACTCTCCCGAGCCCTGCGAGACTCCGGAGACGAGCGACGACAGCTACGTGCCCCGAGCTCTCGCCGTGCCCGGAGCGCAGCAGTGGCGTCCGCCCACCGCCGCCGTTGATTTGGATGGGGTTGTCGTCGGCCTCCCGTGGTCTACTACTGATGATGGCGTCGGCGGCATTGATGCTTGTAGATAGGGCTCCTAGAATCCTTCTCCTTTTGTTCCCTGCGAAGAATCGAGACGAACCCTATGGGGGTGTGTAAAGGATTTGTAGTGCCTTCTGTTTAATATTGCCCTTATTTTGAAGATTTACGACTGCATGTCTTGCTTCGGCTCATTCCCCCCTTTCCGACCTCGCGGTAGCTTGGTGATCTACGCTGACAGTTCCCGGTCCCTAGGTAGGCCGCGGCCGTCGCTGGCATGCCAGGTCGCGATGCCGTGGTCAAGGTCAGGAGGTGAACGGCCCGAGGTCCAGTAAGAGCTCCTGAGGCGCGATGCTCAAGAGGTCCGCTCTAGCGCGCAAGCAGCTACCTAAGGGCACGAAAGGAAGGCGGCATCTCCGTAGCAGGGCTGCAAGAGATGGGAATCCTATACCACAGCGCTTGGCCGACCTGAGTGCAAAACTTATCTTAGCGGTCCGGAGCCGACTCCTTGTGCCGTGCCAGGCTCGTGCATCAACGGCCATAGTGTAGCCGGATTAGGCCCGTGCGAGCTTTCCCCCTTTTACCATGCCCTTCCATGTGCTCTCTGTCCTCAGGTCCCGACCCTCAAGCGAGCTCAGTCGCCGCTGGTATGCCAAGTCGCGATGCCGTGGTCAAGGCCAGGGGGTGAGGGCTGGAGAGCCAGTAAGAGCTCCTAAGGCACGATGCTCAGGTGCCCCCGTTTTAACGCGCAAGCAAATTGCATGGGAAAAGAATGTGCCCGCGGTACCGCCCGCTGTCGTCCTCGAGATGTTCCTGCAGGTTGGCTGGAGAGAGAGCATAGCCCGTGATCGTGCTGATTACCCACCTGCTCATTGATCCGCAAGAAGACGAAGGCATTGAGGATCTGATGAGGTGACGCGTGCAGAGCGGGCCACGAGCCAGAGCTCGATCTCTCTGGTTTATCAGTGTTGCAGGTATGGACCCGAGCACAAGCACCGTGTCGTTATGTAGTGTTTTCACCATGGGGTAAATGGGAGATCGGTTAGCAACGCGGGATGCCGCGGGGTGTAATCAAACAAGCGACAACCATAAGAAAACCATGCAAGGAGATAACCTAGTTCAGATAGATGCAAGAACGATACATGCCACTTGGACGGACCAGAGCGGCCTGGGGATGATGCAGCCGGAGGGGTGCCCCCGACAGAGTAAGCTAAAGATGCAAAAAGGGTACATGCCGCACGGACAGGCCCATGCGACCTAGGAATCGTGCAGCCCGAGGGGCGCTCCCAGCTGAGTGAACTTGGAAAATGTCACCTGGTACGGTTGTCGAAGGAGGGTTGAGGTAGCCGAAGGCGCGCGATGAAGGAGTCGCTCCTCATGACCTGCCAGGACCTTGAGCCTCGGGAGGGTCTGGGGACCCGGGCGGGTCTTCGAGGACCGTCGCCATCTCCGCCCGGACTGTGTGATGCTTGGCTTCCTGAGCAGACAGGACACTCCGTAGGTGGCGCTGGAAGGCGGCCGCCACGTTCGGCAAGCCGAATTGCTTGCAGACGTAGCTATTGGGTGGACCCTCACAGCTCCCAACGCGCGAACGCCAGAAGCGCTCCTGAGATGCGGCCCTGTTGATCCCTGGAATGTCGATGCAGACACGCAACTCGTCGTCGTCGCCAGGATGGGGAGCTGCGCCAGGTGGTGGGCGGCGGTCTCCACGCATGGTCCTTGCTTCTTGAAGCTCCTGGGTGGCCTTGATGATGAACTCCCGAGCACCGGGCGCTCCTCACCCAATGCCCTATTGAGGGAAATGTGCCACAAAGCACAACTCCACGTGGTGCCCGAGCGCCTCCCTCGTGATGTTGGCTAGGTCTGAGGCCCTCCAGAAGAGAGCCCCCGAGCCTCGACCGAGGAGGGCGCCGGGCGAGCTCTCCTGAGGCCCTGTGCGGAGTAGTTGCTTCTTCTTCTTGGGTATGGCCTCAGGAGGGTGCAAGGTGCCCTCGCTGTCGGGTCTTCGATCGCTGCGTCTTGGAAGGTGCGCTCCACGGAGCACACCACACCTCTTTCTTCGCAGGGGACTGTGATGATTCTGCCGCTTCCTGGCATCTTGAGGACGTTGTAACCATGGTGGGTCACCACCATGAACTTGGCTAAAGCTGGATACCCAAGGATGGCGTTGTATGGTAGACAGATGTGGGCGACGTCGAAGTCGATGAGCTCGGTGCGGTAGTTGTCGCGTTGGCCGAAGGTGACAGGGAGACGGACCTGCCCTATCGGGGTGGTAGAGCCATCAGTCACTCCTGAGAAGGGTTTGGTAGGCTGCAGCTGATCGTATGGCACTTGGAGGCTATCGAATGTCTCGACGCACAGGACATTGAGCCCTGCACCGCCATCGATGAGGGTCTTGGTGACTTGAATGTTGCTGATGACGGGTAAGCAAAGCATCGGGAGGGCGCCGGCAGTCGCCGCGCACTTGAGCTGGTCCGACGAGCTGAAGGTGATGCCGCATTTGGAACACCTGAGCGGGCGCGTGACCTCGAGCCTGGGAAGGGCCGCGTTCACCTCGCGAGCAAACTGCTTGAAGATGCGCTGGGATGCTGGGGCCTGAGCTCCGCCCAAGATGCAGGCGATAGCGCGTGGTTCCTAGAAGCCCCCAGCCCCCTCGTCCTGATGGTGGTCGTCGTTTCTTCTTGGTGGTGCCGGCAGTGGTGGGAGACCAACATTGCCCTGAGAGCGGCCCTCACGCGACTGGTCCCTCCAGGCGCCTTCACGAGGGTGATCCTGCCAGCGGTCCTCACGAGGTCGGTCGCGCCACTCCTCGCGGGGGCCGCGGTCATCCCAGCGTCCCCCACCTCGTCCTCCTCCTCGGTCGTAGCCCCGGTCGTTGCGCTCGAGGAATCGACCGAAGCGTCCATTTCGGATGGCGCTGAGCTCCTGACAAGCGCAGAATAGACGGCCACCCTTGGACGGCTCGGGGTGGTCCCGGCCGCGCTTCGTGTCTGGCTCCACCACGAGCACGGCTACCCCCTTGCTCTTGACGTCCTTGGCCTTGGCCTTCTTCTCCTCTGGGATGGCAGCAGGGAGCTCGAGGAGGAAAAGGCGCCCTTCCTCCGCTCTTGTGCACTTGGTCACCATGTTGAACATCTCCAGAGCCATGCATAGCTCCTCGTGGATGGCGAGCTCCTCCTTCATCTTGACATTGCAGACGCCATCGGAAAACGCTGAAATGATCGGCTCGTCCGTCACCTTGGGGATCTTGAGGCGAACGTTGTTGAAGCACTGGATGTACTTCTGCAAGGTCTCTCCTGGCTGCTGCTTGATGCGGCACAGGTCACCCGCGGCCGAAGGGCGGCCGCGAGTGCTCTGGAAGTTGCAACGAAGCGGTCGCGCATCTCACCCCAGGAAGAAATCGATCCCGGGGGAAAGTTATGGAGCCACGACCGAGCACCATCCTTGAGAGCCATGGGGAACCAGTTCGCCATGACTTTCTCGTCGCCGTTGGCCGCCTCGATGCTCAGCTCGTAGAGCTGCAAGAACTCTGCAGGGTCAGGGGTGCCGTCGTAGCGAGGAGGCAGGTCTGGCTTGAACTTGCCTGGCTAGATGACGCTACGCAGCTCCGGAGTGAAGGCGCGGCAGCCTGCTGTGGCCACCGGGGCCCTTTGTAGAGGCGGAGCCTGCTCTTGACGCCCGCGCACCACCACCGCAGGCAGCATGCGGTCTTGTCGTGGTGGCGCCCGGAGCGCAGGAGCGTTTTTCTTGCGGCCGGGGAACTTCTCGGCAGCTTCCTTCTTCACGCACGGACGCCAGGCGCGGTGGGTCGCGCCGAGGGGCCGCGCGTCTAGGCGCCAAGGCGCCGTCTTGGTGCGGAGGTGGCGGAGGCGCTCCATGGCCTACGTCGCCCGCGGCTGGAGGAGGGCGAGGTAGCGAGAGAGACGGGACTGGTGAGACCCCAGCGGCGCTGACGAGATCGGCGATGCGGTCCAGCCAGTCCTCGTAGAGGTCGTCGACCGGGCGGTAGCGCAGGAGCTTGCGTGCCATGAGCAGCGCGGCCTGCGCGTCCGTGGGCGTGCGGCGAGCGTGGGACGATGAAGCGGACAGAGTCAGCGACAGGGTAGCAGTGCAGCCGTCCCGCCGCACCGAGGGGTGCAGCGAAGATGCTTGCTGCTCGAGGGTGATGGAGAACGACGGGGAGTACCGCCGACAGGGGCCGTCTGAGCGACGTGGGAGGCCGGGCACTCGGCGCGATCTCGGTGCGCGTCTGCCATGGACGTTGTGGAGCGGTGGAGCGTGGATCGATGAAAGGAAAGCTTTAGCGCACCCCTACCTGGCGCGCCAAATGTCGGATTTCGGGCTCCGGCAAAACCCTCAATGTTCAAATCTGGGGTGTGCACAAAGATCTCTCCCTCCCCCTAGCTCGCTCACTCACCACGATCTCAAAGCTTAGCACGTCCAGCTCAAAGAACAAGGGACACAAGAGTTTATACTGGTTCGGGCCACCGGTGTGGTGTAATACCCTACTCCAGTGTGGTGTGGTGGATTGCCTTGTAGGCTAAGGATGAAGAAGTACAAAGGAAGAACATCCTCCTAAGGAGAGGTGTTCTTGAGCTCGGTGAGCTTGTGTGGTCGAGGGTGATCTGAATGATCCATCCCCTGCTAAGGTGGTGGCTAGTCCTATTTATATAGGCCCGGGTCCTCTCCCCAAATGTTAGGCAGGAAGGGATCCCACAACGGCCAATTTGAAGGGGGACAGCTACTACAAGCTATCCTGACAAAAGGTGGTCTTCACCTGCCAAAGGCTCTGGTAGTGACGCCGTCATTGGCTCTGTGATGACCTCCGTCCTGCCGTCCTGCTGGTCTTGGTCTCGTTGCACCAATATGGAAGCTTTTGCCTGACGCCTCGGGACTCCTCGCCTACGCTTGCCTCTTTAGCACCAAAGAGGCAACGGGTACTCTGCGCCGGCTGGCGCTCGCCTGGCGCCCTCCTGGCGCCCGCATGGCCTTGGTCGTCACGGCTCACGTCACGGGAACCTCACGAGGTGGCCCTCACCTTGATCTCTCCGCTCCTCGCGAGCAAGCCTAGTGAGGCCGCCCCTGAGGAGGTCTTGTGTCGTCCGCCTCGCAAGGCTTGGCCCCTCGCGAGGGTCTTGAGTGTTTGCTAGTGAAGATGGGCCGTACCAGGCCGCTAGAGGAGCCACGCCATGGGCCGCAGGAAGGAAAGTCTGGGGACCCCCATTCCCAGAATGCCGACAAACAAAATGCCATGTTTTATCTGTTTTCTGAATTTCCCCGTACAATAAAAAATGACCCAAAAATAAAAGTTCTCAGAATGCCCTGAAAATTTTATATGATTTTTTCTGAATATTTAAGAATTTTTGGTGCAAATAATACCAGAGGGAGGTGCACCAGGTGGGCACAACCCACCTGGGCACGCCAGGACCCCCAGGCACGCCCTGGTGGGTTGTGGTCCCCACGTGGGCCCCCTCACTTATCTCTTTAGCCCACATCATCACTCACCCCCAGAAAAAAATCCCCATTGCTATCTCTCCCATGGTCTTGAGCTCAAACCCGCGGATTTCGATCTCTTTGCTCGAAGCTCCGTTTCCAAAACTGTTTTGGGGGATTGTTGCTTGGTATGTGACTCCACCATTTGTCTAATTAGTTTTTGTTTTAGTGGTTTATACTTTGAATAATTAGCTACTCTTGGTGCTGCTGTAGATGTTCTTGCATATTGAATTCTTAGTGTTCTAAGTAGTTTGAATGCTTGCTATGGCCTCTATGTATTCCTATGAGTAGTTGCTATGAATTTTGTAAAGTTTTGTTAGGAAAATTTTGTGAACTAAAAATTCAGATTTTTGTTCATAGGAAAATTGTACGCAGACATGAATATCTTCAGGAAGTTTGGCTCAAAGAAGAACTCCAAGGGTGTTATTGGGGAGTCTTCTGACAGTGATCTCCACCCTCGGAAGTTGGCGGAGGTACGGCCGTGCGAATGGACGCACATCCCGTTCCTGCAAGAGGCTGGAATTCATGAGGAGTTCATGCAATATATTGCCAATGCCGGCCTTACCGACTTCATCGCGGATGAGTGTGACCAGCACCAAATTCTCACCAACATCTTTGTTCAAAGCTTTACCTTCTTGCCTAGAAATAATCCTCCTGAAGTGAGCTTTGATTTATATGTTGAAAACCATCAGATACCACTTACTTAATTTTGTGACATATGCACGATCCCTTATGATGGGCGTTTAGGTGAGCCTAGACCGGCTGGGTTTGAGGAATTTTGTCGCACTTTGACAGTGGGTGATGAGAGGAGAGTGTCGGCCATCACTGCCGCCGGCTTACATTTTCTTGCTGTTCATTACTTGGCATATTTTAGTACCAAATGCTTGCTTGCTAGGGAGAAGGTGGGTGCACTTAGTTCACCAGACCTTGCTGTTTTATGTCATGCACTTGAGGGCGACAACACGTATAGCTTGGGAGCTATCGTGGCTCGTCGCCTGCATCTAAATAAAACCCAGGGTAAAATACACGTTGGGATTTTTGCAACTCATTTGGCGGCTCACTCCGAGGTTGAGATACGCCCTCATGATTACCCTCTAACCAATTTTTACCTAGACCGTGCAGCCATGGAACACCATCACTTTCTTGCACATGATCGTCGTGATATTGCCATTCCTTATAACTTGGTCTATAGCGTTATAACTCATGATGTTATCCCCTTGCGTGCACCTGCTTTGTTTGATTCTGTTTCCAGGGCCGGATATAGGATTATGCCTGCAGACATCATCGCCTACTGGAACGCTCACACTGCTGCAGAGGCAGCACAAGTACCTCAGTAGTGGGATGAGTGGTGCCCGCTCCTCAGGATCCTTACTACCCTCCAGGCTACTGATCAATTACCAACTTAGGCCAAAAGCCTAAGCATGGGGGAGTACGTGTTTCTCATCGACATTATATTCATGGTCACACATATCATTCTATTTGTCGGTGCTCACACTTTTTCATTGTATCATCCATGCTTAGATTTATTTTCTTGCTTTCTTCTTTTGTGTTTGAAAAACTTTACAAAAAACAAAAAAAAATTAGTTGTAGTAATTTATTTTCTATGCATGCTTAGTAGTAGTATTGAAAAGAAAATCCCAAAAGATTTCCTTGTTCTTCTTTTTCTTGTTGGGAGCTTTCCTCTGTAAATAGTTTTTTTTGTTTTTGCTTTTTATTTGCTTGTTGAAGGAAACCAAAAACTCCAAAAATATTTCAGTGTGTTTCTTCGAATTTCTTTTCTTTTTATTCGAGTTGTACCGAGGAGAAGTCGACGTTGAAAATGTTGAGTGGCTCTCATATGAATAATTGTTGAACTAATAAAGAGCCCATTTTACCTTGTCTTCTCCTGTTGAGTAAAATGTTTGCAGATTCCAGCTTAGTCCATGGCACTCTTGCACTATTATTATTTTCATATCATTCAGTCGTGCAAGTGAAAGGCAATAATGACGACATCCGATGAATTAGCCATGGCAAAGAGAAACTGGTATGAACTCGACTTGTTCTCTCTATGTAAATATGTCTAACCTAGTGCCCATGATTCAGCCCATTATGATTAAACATGTTTGCAATGACAATTAGAGATTACAGTTTCTCATGCCATGCATAAGTAGGTGGGAGTTGATAATGATTTATCTTGGATATCAACATAGCGTTAAAATGATTGTGATGTAGTATGATGATATGGTATCCTCCTCTGAATGGTCGAGTGGCTTGACTTGGTACATGTTCATGCATGTAGTTGAATCAAAACCAACATAGCCTCTATAATATTTATGTTCATGGTGTTCATATCCTACTCATGCTAGTGTCCAATGTTACTTACGCATAATGCATGGTTATGATCATTGTTGCTCTCTAGCTGGTCGCCTATACTAAGTGGGAATTCTACTTGTACATCAAAAAACCTTGAACCCAAAGTTATTCCAGATGAGTCCACCATACCTACCTATATATGGTATTACCCTGCCATCCTAAGTAAATTTGCATGTGACACCTCTAAAAACTTCTAAAAAATTATCCGTTTTGTGTTCCTGGATCGTTCATGGAACGATAGGAGGTGGTCGATATCTTTCGTGCTAAGCGTGTTATCCTCAGGTCGAGTGTTTATTCACTCGCCATCGCACGAGGAAATGGGCGGTAATAGGGATGCCCAGTCCCAAACTGCAAACATGAAAAAGAGTTCATCTCTGAATTAATCAAAAAAAAAACTCCCAACGGAGTCAAAACCTTTACTTTTATCGCTTGGGAACCGCCACTAGCATGCTTAGCATGGAAGATGTTGATAACTGATGGTCGTGAAGTGAATAAGAAGGGTGCATGTCTCAAAATATCATTTATCTCTGTTTTAAAAGCTGAGCTCTAGCACCTCTGCAAATCGTTGCTTCCCTCTGTGAAGGGACTATCCATTTACTTTTATGTTGTGTCACCACCTTCTAAATACAAGCGCCAGAAACTGAGTAGAGCACAGTTGTCATTATTTATGCATTGTGTGTAGCTAATGTTGGGTGCATCATGACTGGATCTTTTCTACCATGAATTACAATGTTTAGTCGATGCTTGAACTTTGGAGGTGCTCTGCATTTATGTTTTGCGGTCTCGGAAAAGGCTACCGAGATACCACTATTGTCATATTATATCATGATTGTTTTGACAATGTGTTACTGTTTGAGATATCTTATTATTGCTCACTAGCTGATTATGTCATTGATATGAGTCATTATAATCTTTAAGAGTTATTGTCGACATGGTTAGTTATAATGTTGGCTGAAAACCTAGGTGCTGTTTAAGCTTATTTATGCAAACAAGAGCAAAAGAGTTCGTAAAAGTTTTTCTTTCTCACTTTAAGTTTATCAACTGAATTGCTTGAGGACAAGCAAAGGTTTAAGCTTGGGGGAGTTGATACGTCTCCAATGTATCTACTTTTTCTCACGCTTTTCCTCTTTTTTGGACTCTATTTTGCATGATTTGAATGAAACTAACCCCGGACTGACGCTGTTTTCAGCAGAACTACAATGGTGTTGTTTTTGTGCAGAAATAGGAGTTCTCAGAATGGAACGAAACTTTGCGAGGATTTTTTACATCAATAATAAGAATTTCTAGAGCCAAGACCCACCAGAGAGGGGCCCCTGGTCGGGCACAACCCACCAGGGGGAGCCCCCTCTCCTTGCGCGCCCAGGTGGGTTGTACCCACCTGGTGGCCCCACTGACGACCCCCCTGATACTATAAAATCACATATTTCCAGTAAAAAATCAGGGAGAAAGAATTATCGCGATCCACGAGATGGAGGCGCCGCCAAGCCCTGTTCTTCCTCGGGAGGACAGATCTGGAGTCCGTTTGGGGCTCCGGAGTGGGGGATCTTCCTTCTAGGTCATAACCAACCCATCTCCATTGCCAATTCCATGATGATCCCCACCGGGAGTGAGCAATTCCTTCGTAGGCTCGCTGGTCGGTGAGGAGTTGGATGAGATTCATCATGTAATCAAGTTAGTTTTGTTAGGGCTTGATCCCTAGTATCCACTATGTTCTGAGATTGATGTTTCTATGACTTTGCCATGCTTAATGCTTGTCACTTTGGGCCCGGGTGCCATGAACTCAGATCTGAACCGTTTATGAATTCATCATTATATCCATGTTTTAGATCCGATCTTGCAAGTTATAGTCGCCTTCTATGGTTATGATCCGACAACCCCAGAGTGACAACAACCGGGCCTACTCTCGGTGATGGCCCTAGTTTGAGGAGTTCATGTATTCACTATGTGTTAATGCTTTGTTCCGGTTCTCCATTAAGAGGAGGCCCTAATATCCCATAGTTTCCAATATGGACCCCGCTGCCACGGGAGGGTAGGACAAGAGATGTCATGCAAGTTCTTTTAATAAAGCACGTATGCCTATTTACGGAATACATGCCTACATTATATCGATGAACTGGAGCTAGTGCCGTATCGCCCTAGGTTATAACTATCTCATGATGAATATCATCAAACAAGTCACCGATCCAATGCCTACGAATTTATCCTTATTAATCTTGTTGCGTTACTACTGCTATCATCACTGTTACACTTGCTACAAAATTACTGCTATCACTGTTACTTTTATCGTTGCTGCTGTTACTACTATCAAAACTATCAAACTACTTTGCTACGAATCACTTTGCTGCAGATAATTAATCTCCAGCTGTGGTTGAATTGACAACTCAGCTGCTAATACCTTCAAATATTCTTTGGCTCCCCTTGTGTCGAATCTACAAATTTGGGTTAAATACTTTACCCTCGAAAACTGTTGCGATCCCTAATACTTGTGGGTTATCAAGACCCTTTGACAAAACAATGTGCAATGCATTAATCACAAACGGGGATGTAAAAAAACCTCAAAAAGGTGCGAAACGTTTGCGATGGCAGACCCATCAAACACGGTTCAGATTTTAGTTGCGTGTGTGATGCAGGGCACACGGTTAATCCATTCAAACTGTTTGCGATGAGGGAGAACAATAGAAACGAGCAGCCATATCAATGTGTGTGCGATATACAGCATACAGTTCACTCCGATGAACTTTTACTATTAGGGAGTGCAACAGAAACGATTAATTAGCCAGATCAAGGTGTGTGTGATATACGACATAAGGTTCACTCGGACGAAGTGTTTTCGATTAGGGAACACAACAGAAACGGTTCAACTTAACAAGATGTGCATGATACGTGGCACACAGCCGACTCGGATGAACTGTTTGTGATGCGAAATTACAACACAGACGGTTAATACAGTTAGTTCGTGTGCGATTCTGTGTGGACGAAAAACTTTGAAAAATGCAAACTAGTTGCTTGCGGTGGCTTGGAGTATCGCACACGACGAGTCTGCGAGTACTCGTGTGCGATGATTAGTAAGTTACACATACGTTTCCTTATGTTAACACTTGTGTGATAAATAACACATGGCACTGGATACAGTATTCGGGTTGTGTGTGTGCTCCACTTAGTCTTCCCGCGCTCAAGCGCATGCTTCACGCACTCCACATGGGTGAATTATGAAATCCGTGCCTCTTCCCTCATCGGTTTCCCGCCACCAGCTATTGGATTGTTGCATATGACCCTGGCGGCAACGCACTATCGCGACACTCTGCGCAGATCTATTCATCACCCATCTACCATTATTTATTCCAAGCATGCTAGGCAACGACCAAAGCTTAAACGTCGATGCCTACCTGCATTACATCTTCGGCGGGGAGAACGAGCCGGAGCAGGTCGGGGAGCAGGAGCTTCATCGGCCGGTGCAGGCACCATGGCGATAGCAGTGTGACAGTCCTTGGGCACACAATCGACATATTGCAGAGGAGGTGTGATGAGCAGTTTGCCATCCACCATGCAAAAGATCCAGAGCTGCTCGGCGGCATCATCGACGACCCACCCGAAGAGCCGCTGTCACCGGTGCTCATCGAGATCCTGATGCCCCGCAAGGAATGGGCAGAGGACCTCTTCGATTTAGTCAAGACACAGGCAGCCTGCGGCTTCATCATTGCCCGTGGCAGCCGTGTCAAGCTCGATCCAGATGATGTGGTGGCCAGGCTCGAGCGCATACTTGGCAGAGTTGACGTCCCCGATGAAGTAGAACATCGCCAACGTGATATCTTGAGGATGCAGGTGATGTAATCTCTTTCGAAAATAGGATTGGCCGGATTTAGATAGCACAAATTCCAGTCTGCAAAATCTCCAATTCCTTCGTGGTTACCTCAGTGTCTTGTTTCATTTTTGACTCCTGCATCTAATACCTGCAAGTCCAGTCTCAATTTGTTGTTTGCATGTTGAGAATCATGTACACGTTGTCTTGCCACCTCTAGTTGATGCTCGAGAACATCATCACATTCCAATTCCAATCCATAATCATTTGTTAATGGCCATGCCGCACCGCTGATAGATCTTTGTGTCGACGTCACTTCATCCTGAAATGTTTCTATAAGTACACATGACTAGGGCAAAAATATAGTGACAACAGTGAAGCGAGCAAGACAGACTATTTTGTACATGGCAAAATAGGACTAACAATAATGTGACACGTCATGAAGCATAAGCACGTGATATTTTAAAAATTATAAAAATGGTAGTCTCTGCAGCCCGCATACATAAATCTCTCTTAGCTCACTAGAGGAGCATGATGTTGGGGCCAAATCCAAAACAGAGACAGGTTACAAATTTAGACATCACGTTGCGTATAAGTAAGCAAGCAGTTGGCCATTCTGTAGCTCAATTAAAGTCTTAGGGAGCATAATGAACAGCAGAGGGATTCATACAAACCTACTACAGCAAGCAAAACTATGCAATAATTAGCCTAGTATAAACAAGATTGTGAGCCTCATGCAGTAATAGTTGGTTAATAGACTTCAAAGCGTCAGGCACACTTTGCTAGAGTTATTAAATGATAAGGCCATTAGTTATGTCAACTGATAGTTATACAAGTACCCAACATCAGGCATCATTGTTTGGGCATCTCATTAACTAAGGACAAATAAAGCAATTGAAAAGAGCAATTTAACTATGCCTGAAACAAACAAGCAATTGAACTGTTGAGTTGGCAGCATGCATACATGCATGCCTCAATAACATCCATGGCCTAGCTACATTTACTATATAAAGGAAGAAGTAATGTAATATTGTTTGCCCCCTATGAAGTACCTTGACTAGTATGTAATCAATATCCTAGTAATGATAGGGAGGCTAATGATGTTACTATGCGTTTGGTTATGACATTTATGACATCAACAACTCTACCATGGCAGGAAGCAGTTTCACATTGTTCACTTCTATAAGATGTTCTAGATATTTAAAAGTGGACTACATCCATAATGAGTGAACCGACACATTAAAATGTGTTTACATACATCTGATTTACAAAAAAGTTAGAACATCATGTAGTAGTGAGTGGAGGGGGTTTTAATCAATGGCCCAATGACTGGGTTACAGGTGAAGGACCCTACTCAAGCACAATGTCAGACAAATAGGATGTCTTGGTAATTGTAATACAGTGTGACTTACCTTAGCTGGTTGAACAGGCTCAGCGCTGCTCCTCCTTGTCTTGGAACGCTCCTTCCTAACATCTTGTACTTGGAAATGCTCAATCTTATCTTCATTGCACCCCCTCTGCAAGGTGACACAAACTAGTTACTGGTCTCCTTGGAAGATAAATATGAATACTTTCCAATCTGTGAACAACACAAAAGGATGATATTATAACAAAACAACACCACATAATGAAACATGCCACATCTCTTGCACACAATGAAATGAGCATTTTACTATGTGTGCACTATGTAAAAAATAGGCATACCTTCGAACTGGATCTCCAAGTACTCTTGGAGAGCCTACTTTAGTGTACGGCCAAACCTTTATGTCACCTATCAGTTATACAAGCCCCCACTACAGCAGCCCTTAGCGTTTAAATTGTTGACAAGTTCTGTTAGGTCAAGAACAGCAAGTAATTATAGCAAATAGTCCTACTATGGTTGGCTGACACAAACAAGCAATTGAACAGATGTGTGAGAAAATCTTACATATCAAGAAAAGAAGCATAGAAGGAGGCTTAAAGACCATCACTTGACTGACCAGATTTCAGGGGCATTTAAACATCATGTGCAATGTATGAACTAACATAAACATTGCATATTTCAGATTCTATAATGAAATGCACATGTATTAGGTTATGCCATGTATGATGATGCCTAAATGTACACTATAGCAGGCAGGAGTGATTCATCATTGCACGCATAATTGAATTGCAGGTTAGGGGCTAGTTCTGTTCCGCCTTTTCAGAGCCTATTGTCAAAATAAGCCATAAAAGATGTAAAGAAGTCATTTTTGAGTTATGGGCTTGGGCTTAACTTATTTTGCTTTGGAGGGGGGTGTTTCCGGTAGAAGCTCACTAAAAATTGAAGGGAAGGGGACTAGTGAAATGACTACGTTGTCTGCTTATATTACACTCAAAATGCCACTGCTCACGCCCACATCACACCTGACCCTCAAGTAAAAACAAAAACACAAGCGTTCATTGCCCTGCCTTCTTGCATCTCCTCTCCCCTTTCCCTCTACCTCGATCCCCTGCCTGCAGCGCTAGGGTTCCTCCAGTGAGCCGTCGCCACTGGTCCTCGATAATGCTCTCTCCAGCTAGGCTACATGGCCGGTGGGTAGGGCCAAATCTCCCTGGCTGCTCCTCCCTCTGGCGCCGCCCCTCATTCTCATGGTCTCCAGCAGCTGCCTCGCTGTGCTCCGTCCAACGCACTACTCTGGCGGGCGCGGCACAACTACGGTCGATGCCACACTATGGCAGAAGGCACCTCGTTCCCCCACCCCTCCTCCCAGGCCGTGGCCTTGAGATGCTGTTGAAGGATGAGCTCATCCAACAAGGCGAGGATCTCCTCTGATTTTTTGCCAAATTTTCATTCTAATCCGCTATACGATGAATTGCTATGAGCTGCTTCTGCTGCTATATGATGCAATGCTATGAGTTGCTCCTACTGCTGATATATGATGAATTGCTATGAGATGCCGCTGCTATATGATGAATTGCTATGAGCTGCTCCTGCTGCTATATGATGAGTTGCTATAAGCTGATCCTGCTGCTGCTATATGATGAATTGCTATGAGCTGCTCCTGCTGCTGCTATATGATGAATTGCTATGAGCTGCTCCTACTCCTCCTATATGATGAATTTCTATGAGCTGCTGCTAGTATATGATGGTTTGCACACTGCTGCTGTTGTATGATGAGTTGCTATAAGCTGCTGCTATATGATGCTTTCAGGTGGAGCTGCTATATGATAATAACCAGCCACTTGGACCATAAAATTTCGATAAATAATTGTTCTTCATTTAAAGTTAGGTCATGCATTCTTTTTTTAAATTAGGCAATGGGATCTCTATGGAAGACATTGACCAAAGTAGATTGTGCTAGGTAGATGGTATCTTTCTATTTGCATTTTGAACAAATATTGATGGTCTATTTTCCTATCATATTAATTACTACACTGGGTTCAATTTGTGATGTTTGCAAGTCAAATTAATTTTCATATGGGCAGCAAAATGACAAAATATAATGCAATCTAGACTTTTCACTGGTCATACCACAGATAAGCTAGAAAGGCAGGCAATGAAAAGAACTGGTTGGCTTATTAACTGGAGCTTATATTCAAAGGTGCTTATTTTCTTAGGATAACTCGAAATAACTGTCCCTAAGAAACTTGGCAAATAGAACTGACATACAAATAACATGTCACGACGATTGCAATGGAGGCCCGGTTCTTTTGCCAGATTCTCCCAGAATCTGACCCCTACCCAGATTCTCCCAGAATCTTTGAGCCCCATTTGCTTTACAATCCTATCTACTTAGGTTCTAATTAGGTAGGATTGTAAAACAAAAGGGGGTCAAAGATTCTAGGAGAAGCTAGAGAGGGGCAGATTCTTGGTGAATCCCGCAAAAGAACTAGGCCGGAGAGACCTACCATAGAACACTGTATAGGCTCACCGCTCTCTCTCCTTTTTTTTGCGATGTTCCATGAAATTTCCACATACATCTTGTACTTTTTCACTGCGTAACCCTATCTGCAAGTTGACTCAGCTAATTTCAGACATGACTACATGATAATACATTGCATAGCCCTTGCGCGTATTTAAACCACCAATTAACAATTATGTGCGTAGCATAAACTAGCCATGACTCTCTGTGCTGGACTAGCAGGCACGCCAAGGGAGCCTAATGTTGTACACTAGAATTCCTACATTCCACCTACGATTTTGTGTAATGTACTACCTTTGTTCCTAAATATATGTCTTTGTAGGGATTCTAGTATGGACCACATACAGATGTATATAGATGCATTTTCGAGTGTTGATTCACTCATTTTGCTCTGTATGTAGTCTATTGTGAAATATCTAGAAAAACTTATATTTAGGAACGGAGGGAGTATCATGTATGACATCGACATATCTGATTTAGTAGCCAGTAGTAGAAATCATTGTCTGCACAAAGGGATTACTAGTTGAAAAATCCTAGCAAAGCACGCTGGCAGGCACACAACTATACAAGAGAGAGACACACACTTACAAGATCATAACAATGCCTCAGTCCAGGATCTTTGTTGGCCAAGCTGTTAGATCCAGAAGAAACATCATCCTTGTAGTTTTTGCCAGCTGCATAACATTTAACAGCGACCTATTAGTATATTTGAAGTACATCGTGCAGGTGATGCTGAACGGGTTTAATGGTGACAAGCACTTAGGTCGTGGTGGCTGTTGGCATCTTGCCAGACGGTGGGAATCAGGTTAGAAACGTCAAGGGTGATGACGCTGTGCTGGCTGTCATGGTCCGGTAAGGAGATCCAGAACCGTCGAGTAGGGTGTTTGTGGAGCGGCTCCAGTAGGGTGGACTACGGTGTGGGCGAAGCGGATCTGAGGCTGTGGACGAGGGCGTTGGTGAAGCTGCTCCGGTGGTTGGGTTCAGGATGGTGTCGATGATGCGAAGCTGCGGCCCTGGACGGGAAGCTGCTCCGGTAAGCTGGACCAGGGTGCGACGAAGCAGATCTGAGGCCGTGGACTTGTGAGTTGGCAAAGCGGCCCCGGTAGGGTTGAGAATGGTATAGGCGAAGCTACTCCGGTAGGGTTGACGATGGTGTCGGCGAAGCGGCTCTGGTAGGGCCGAGGAAGGTGTCGGCGAAGAGGATTAGAGGCCGTCGACGGGGGTGTCGGTGGGGCGGCTCTAGGTGGGGTTGTGGAAGAAGTGTCTCCGGTGGGGAGTATGAAGGAGCCACTTCAGATGCGCTGCGGTTGACGAGAGTACCAGCGAAGCAGATCCGGCGCCGTGGATAAGGCCGGCACCGAACGTGCTGTGGTAAAGTGGTGGATGAGCAGTCTACTTGTTTCTAGGGGAGGTGGGAGGGGTAGGTGCGGCCGCAGAAGGACTTTCGGTGAGGTGGAAGCCGCAGGCAGTGCATGGTCTCTGGTACACCAGTGGATGAGCAGTCTAGGGTTTCGAGAGGGGAGGGCTAGAAAGGCCGACGAAGTACGGATGGCGTGATGTAAGATGCTCTGGTGTTGTGGAGTTAGTCGTTTTTGTGGGAGGGGGAGAGGAAATGGGGGTGCCATAACTAGAACGAATTTTTTTCTGTCATACTTATGACACTTGTATGACGATAATTGTGACAAAACCCTGTATCATCATAGATGTGGTTGGCTCCTACTTCTATGACAAAAAATCATGACAAAAAATGGGCTTTTCGTCCTGGGCGGGCTGGAGACGCAGCTGCATGACATTCTTTGGGCCCTCCATGACGGAAAAACCCGTGGTAGAAGCGAGGGCGAGGAAAATATCGGGGATTCCCGGTTACGGTGGGTGGTCGGGGCCTAGCGATGCACGGAGGGATTGCGCGTTTCTCTCGTACAAGTATACGTGTGGGTGCGAGGCATTGGGCTCTAACTGAACCCGAGTGAGGCATTCTCCTACTGAACCAGAGCGATTGCACTACAGCATACACGTTACTGAACCCGGGCAAGCGATCGATCTGGTTGTTAACTAAACGCGATCGAGCGATTCCTTCGCTACTGCTGCTAACTGAAGCTGGTCGAACCTACTGCCTCTTGATGAAAAATGAACGTTGTTGGGATTTGAATGAACAAATCTCGGTGGTGGTTGGATGAACAGGAACCCGTGGTAGTAGAGTCTGTTACCGCTGGATGAACAGGACCCCGATCGAGCCGGTTGGGGGTGGATGAACAAGACCCCGTGGAGGGCTGGATGAATAGCAGCTGGTGGAGGGCTTGTTGAACAGTAGCTGGTGGAGGGCTGGATGAACAGTAGCTCATGGAGGGCTGGCTGAACAGGACCCCGTGGAGAGGGCTGGTTGAATAGTAGCCGGTGGAGGCTGGATGAACAGGACCCCGTGGTAAATAGTAGCTGGTGGAGGCTGGAGGAAGTCGATGGTGGATGAACAGTAGCAGGTGGAGGCTGGAGGAAGTCGACGGTGGATGAACAGTAGCCCGTGGAGGCTGGAGCGAGGCAGTAGACGGTGGATGAAGAGTAGCCCGTGGAGTCCTGTTTTGCGGTACGCCACACCCCTCGCGATGAACAGGACCCCCGTTTCGACCGTAGGCGCTCCAACACAAGTCCATTTCCTCTGTTTTGCGGTAAGCCACACCCCTCCCAATCAACAGGACCGTGTTTCGACCGTAAGAGGTCAAAGAAAGTCTGTTTCCTCCGTTTTGTGATATGCCAGACCCTTCCCGGTGAATAGGATCCCGTTTCGACCGTAGGCGATCGATCACAAGGCCGTTTCCTCTGTTCTGTGGTACACTAGGCCTCATTTTGGCTGTTCCGTCCAAGCCGGTTGTCTCTTGATGAACACGACGCATTCCGTTGCCTCCCCATGAACACGACGACGCAGTTTCTCCATTTGCACCCAGCCGGTTGGCTACCGATGAACAGGACGTGGTCACTGCTCTCCGCTGCCACTCCATGTACACGAGCCCTGGCCACACGTTGCACGAGTACCCTTCGAGACCCTGCCTGTATGTACGTGATACGTCTCCGTCGTATCTATAATTTTTGATTGTTTCATTCCAATATTATACAACTTTCACATGTTTTTGGCAACTTTTTATATGACTTATTGGACTAACCCATTGATCCAGCGCCCAGTGCCAGTTCCTCTTTTTGGCATGTTTTTTGTATCATAGAATATCCATATCAAACGAAGTCCAAATGCAATAAAATTTTACGGAGAATTATTTTGGAATTTTTGTGAATTTTGGGAGGTGGAATCAATGCAAACGGAGGCCCACACAGCCCATAAGACACCAGGGCGCCCAGGTGCCAGGCACGTGGTGGTGGGTTGTGCTCACCTCGTACGTCGGTTGGAGCTCTACTTCCGGCGCAAGAAATCTTATATTAGGACAAAATCATATTAAAATCTCAGCGCAATCGGAGTTACGGATCTCCGGGAATATAAGAAACGGTTTTCGACCTGATCTGGGGAAAACAAAATAGAAGAGAACAAAGAGGGAGATCCAATCTCAGAGGTGCTCTCGCCCCTCCCCCACCGTGGAGGCCATGGACCAGAGGGGGAACTCTCCTCCCATCTAGGTGGGAGGCCAAGGAAGAAGAAGAAGGAGGGGGGCTCTCCCCCCCTCTCCCCCGGTGGCGCCGGAGTGCTGCTAGGGCTAGGATCGTGACGGCGATCTACATCAACAACCTTGCTACTTTCAACACCAACTTTCTCCTCCTCTATGCAGCGGTGTAACACCCCTTCTACCCGTTGTCATCTCTACTTAAACATGGTGCTCAACTCCATATATTATTTCCCAATGATATTTGGCTATCCGATGATGTTTGAGTAGATATGTTTTGTCCTATGGGTTAATCATGATCTTGGTTGGTATGATTGTATATTTTACTTATGGTGCTGTCCTATGGTGCCCTCCATCTCACGGAAACGTGAGGGGTGCCCGCTGTAGGTTGTTGCAATATGTTCATGGTTTGCTTATGGTGGGTTGCGAGAGTGACAGAAGCTTAAACCCAAGTAGGTGGGTTGTTGCGTATGGGATAAAGAGGACTTGATACTTAATGCTATGGTTGGGTTTCACGACCTTAATGATCTTTAGTAGTTGCGGATGCTTGCTAGGGATCCAATCATAAATGCATATAATCCAAGTACAGAAAGTATGTTAGCTCATGCCTTTCCCTCATATAGAATTACAAGAATGATTACCGGTACTTGTTATCTATTGCCTAGGGACAAATGATTTCTTATTGGCAAAAGCTATCTACTTTTATTACCTTGCAATTTATTCGTTGGTTTATTCTCGCAAAGTATTCGTAGTTTTATTCTTGCAAAATAGTTTGATACTTGTTTTAGGTAAAGCAAACGTCAAGTGTGCGTAGAGTTGTATCGGTCGTTGATAGAACTCTAGGGAATATTTGTTGTACCTATCGCTCCTCGTTGGGTTCGACACTCTTATTTATCGAAGAAGGCTACAAACGAACCCCTATACTTGTGGGTTATCAAGACCTTTTTTGGCACCGTTGCCGGGGAGCAATAGCGTGGGGTGAATATTCTCGTGTGTGCTTGTTTGCTTTATCACTCAGTACTATTTATTTTCTATTCTAAGTAGTTCTCTAAGTTTATTTATGGATGTGGAACACGAAACACCAAAAAAAATAGTGGTACTTGCTACTCATGGAGATGGGGAACCTCCTAAAACCCTCGATGCTCGTTATGAGAAAAATATTATGCACTACTCTGATAATCCTGAGAAAACCCCATTCAACTGTATAATGGGAGTTACATTGGATCAACGTGAATACTTTAGGGACTATCGCTTGACTCATAAAAGGAAATTGTTATGAGATCAAATTTATATGTTGCATTGGTATGCTCGGGAGCTATGCTTGAGATATGATTATACTTGTTGCTCTAGGATGAATGCTCCACACCTTCCCTTTTCAAGTGATTTTAATGATAATGAAACCTTGGCTTCTTATGCTAATGGTAGATTTGATTATTATGATGTCGAACGAATAGAAGAATTTTTTACTTTTAAGGGTGCTTATGAAATTGAACCTTTGTTTGAAAAGTTTGAAGATTTTGATGATTCAGTTTATAGACCTAAATTTTTTAATCCTTAAATATTGCTATGATAATTATAAATTTAATTACGATATTGATGTGTTTATTGAGAAAATCTCTGCTGTCCGATAAGAGACTAATATTTTGCAGGAGTCTATGGAAGAAGAAATTGATGATATTGTGAGCCCATTGGATGAAAAAGATGAGGAGGAGAGCGAAGAACAAAAGGAGGAAGAGCGGATTGATCACCCGTGCCCACCTTCTAATGAGAGTAATACTCTTCAACTCATACATTGTATAATTTCCCTTCGTTCTTACCGAAGCATGAATGCCATGATAATTGCTATGATCCTATTGATTCGTTCGAAATATCCCTTTTTGATGATGCCTGCTATGCTTGTGGCCATGATGCCAATTTAAATTATGCTTATGGAGATGAACTTGCTATAGTTCCTTATATTAAGAATGAAATTGTTGCTATTGCACCCACACATGATACTCCTATTATCTTTTTGAATTCTACCAACAACACTATATCAGAGAAGTTTGCTCTTATTAAGGATTACATTGATGGGTTGCATTTTACCGTTGCACATGATGATTTTGATGAATGTAATATGCATGTGCTTGCTGCTCCCACTTGCGATTATTATGAGTGAGGAACTATACCTCCACCTCCCTATGTTTCCAACACGATAAAATTGCAAGAAACTTCTTATGCTATGTATTGGCCTTTACTAGATGTGCATGAATTGTTCTTGTATGACATGTCGATGCATAGTAAGAGAGTTAGACTCCGTCATTGCATGATATATGTTGCTTTGTGCTCATTACTAAATGCCAAATCATTGTTAATTAAAATTGGCTTTGATATACCTTGGGATCCGGGTGGATCCGTTACATGAGCACTTTATGCCTAGCATAATGGCTTTAAAGAAAGCACTGCTAGGGAGACAACCCGAAATTTTAGAGAGTCGTTTATTTCAGTTGAGTCCTTTAATAAAGTTTAAACAAAAAAATATAGAGGGGAACTTAAAACTTCACAGAAAGAAAAGTGAAAGTGAGATAGACGACCACCGTGGAAGCGGGAGCATGCCTTGAACTTTGTTAATGCCCATGGAAACTTTGTGAATCTTAAATTGCAGAAACTTTCCAACAAAAATAATTATCCCTTTGTACAATTCCATTGTATTATAAAAATAATGTGCCAAGATTTTCCTTTAGGATGAGTAGATTCCTTCTTGTTATGTGCTGTGCAAAAACAGAAACTTTGGCTGTAGTGCGCGATTTTACATTTTTGACTGGAACGTCCAAAGGTTCTGAAACTTTCTGCACCGTATTGATACACAAATTGTTTATTTTTTTCTAATTTGTCAGAATTTTTAGAGTTACAGAAGTATGGTGAATGTTCAGATATTTACAGGTTGTCCTGTTTTCACATATTGCTGTTATTGCTTCATTATTTGCGTATGTTTGAAATCTTGTTGAGCCTCCTTTGACTTGGGGCCATAGAATTGTGATAGCATACAATGGGTAATGTTTGATTATAATTATACAATAATGTTACAGCAGTACATGATGGGATTTACTGCCATATTCACTAACCCCGCCACTAAAAGTTTCTGTTGAGTTTTGTGTGGATGAAGTGATCAAAGATCGAGGACGTCTCGATATGAGGAAAAGGAGGAAAGGCAAGAGCTCAAGCTTGGGGATTCCCAAGGCACCCCAAGTAAATATTCATGGAGACTCAAGTGTCTAAGCTTGGGGATGCCCCGGAAGGCATCACATCTTTCTTCAACAAGCATCGGTATGTTTTCGTCTTCGTTTCGTTCATGTGATCTGTGCAAATCTTGGAGAGTCTTTTGCAATTAGTTTTATTTTTTATTTTATGCACCATGCTGGTATGAGATAGTCCATGGTAGATTTATAGAATGCTCATTGCACTTCACTTATATCTTTTGAGTGTGGCTTTATAGAATGCTTCATGTGCTTCACTTATATAATTTGAAGTTTGGATTCCCTGTTTCTCTTCACACAGAAACCCGTTGTTTGTAGAATACTCTTTTGCTTCACTTATATTTGTTAGAGCTTGGTCTTTTGTAGAAAGAATTAGACTCTCATGCTTCACTTATATCTATTTAGAGAGTCAAGAAGAATTGGTCAATTGCATGGTTAGTCATAAAATCCTACATAAAACTTGTGGAACACTAAATATGATATGTTTGATTCCTTGCAATAGTTTTGCGATATAGAGATGGAATATGTGGGAGGTACTAGTAAACGGTTGTGGTTAGTCAGAATATTGGTGTTAAGGTTTGTGATTCCCGAAGCATGCACATATAGTTTCTCGTTATTCTATGAACTTGGAGCTTGATTTATTATTGATTGTCTTCCTTATGAGTGGCGGCCAGGGACGAGCAATGGTCTTTTCCTACCAATCTATCCCCCTAGGGGCATGCGTAGTAGTACTTTGCTTCAAGGGCTAATAAAATTTTGCAATTATTATATGAGTTCTTTATGACTAATGTGAGTCCATGGATTATACGCACTCTTACCTTTCTGCAATTTGCTAGCCTCTACAGTACCATGCATTGCCCTTTCTCACCTCGAGAGTCGGTGCAAACTTCGCAGGTGCATCCAAACCCCATGATATGATACGCTCTATCACACATAAGCCTCATTATATCTTCCTCAAAACAGCCACCATACCGACCTATTATGGCTTTTCCATGGCTCAGCGACCATTCATCATTTTTTATATATATGTTACCCTAGATCATTGCACATCCTGGTACATTGCCAGAGGAATTCATATGGAGTCATAATTTTCATAGGTATCGAGTTGTAATTTTTATTTCTTTTGAGTTATAAGTAAACAGAAGCGTGATGATCATCATTATTCATTTTTAGAGTTGTGCCCCAGTGAGGAAAGGATGATGGAGACTATGATTCCCCCACATGTCGGGATGAGACTCCGGACAATGACAGAGAAAAAGAAAAAAAGAAAAAAAAAGAAAAAAGAAAAGAAAGAAAAAAGGGGAAAAAGTAACAAAGAGAGAAGGGGCATTGTTAGTATCCTTTACCACACTTATGCTTCAAAGTAGCACCATGTTTTTCATATGGAGAGTCTCCTATGTTGTCACTTTCATATACCAGTGGGAATTTATCAGTATACGATTAGATGCACACCCACTTAGTTTCATATTGAGCTTTCATACACTTATAGCTCTTAGTGCATTCGTTGCATGGCAATCCCCACTCCTCGCATTGATATGAATTGATAGGCATCTCCATAGCCTGTTGGTTAGCCGCGTCAATGTGAGACATTCTTACTTTTTTGCCGTCTCTATATTTACCCCTATAATCATACTCTATTCCACCCGTAGTGCTATATCCATGGCTCGCGCTCATGTATTGCGTGAGGGTTGAAAATGCTGAAGCGTGTTAAAAAGTATGAACCAATTGCTCGGCTTGTCATCGGGGTTGTGCATGAAAATACTTTGTGTTAAGAAGATAGAGCATGATAAGACTATATGATTTTGTAGGGATAGCTTTCTTTAGCGTTGATATTTTGAAAGACATGATTGTTTGTTGTATGCCTGAGTATTGATGTCTTTATGTCAAATTATGGACTATTACTTTGAATCACTTATGTCTTAATATTCATACCATGATTAGATATATGATCAAGTTTATGCTAGGTAGCATTCCACATAAAAAATGATCTTTTTTATCATTTACCTACTCGAGGACAAGCATGAATTAAGCTTGGGGATGCTGATATGTCTCCGTCGTATCTATAATTTTGTATTGTTTCATGCCAATATTATACAACTTTCACATGTTTTTGGCAACTTTTTATAATTGGACTAACCCATTGATCCAGTGCCCAATGCCAATTCCTCTTTTTTGCATGTTTTTTGTATCACAGAATATCCATATAAAACGAAGTCCAAATGCAATAAAATTTTATGGATAATTATTTTGGAATATTTGTGAATTTTGGGAGGTGGAATCAACACAAACGGAGGCCCACACAGCCCACAAGACACCAGGGCGCGCCCAGGTGCCAGGCACGTGGTGGTGGGTTGTGCTCACCTTGTACGTTGGTTGGACCTCTACTTCGGGCGCCAGAAAGCTTATATTAGGGAAAAAATTGTATTAAAATCTCAGTGCAATCGGAGTTACGGATCTCCGAGAATATAAGAAACGGTTTTCGGCCAGATCTGGGGAACGCAAAATAGAAGAGAACAGAGAGGGAGATCCAATCTCGGAGGGGCTCCCGCCCCTCCGCTGCCATGGAGGCCATGGACCAGAGGGGGAACTCTCCTCCCATCTAGGTGGGAGGCCGAGGAAGAAGAAGAAGAAGGAGGGGGCTCTCTCCCCCTCTCCCCCGGTGGCGCCGGAGTGCCGCCGGGGCTAGGATCGTGACAGTGATCTACATCAACAATCTTGCTACTGTCAACACCAACTTTCTCCCCCTCTATGCCGCGGTGTAACACCCCTTCTCCCCATTGTAATCTTCACTTATACATGGTGCCCAACTCCATATATTATTTCCCAATGATATTTGGCTATCCTATGATGTTTGAATAGATCCGTTTTGTCCTATGGGTTAATCGTGATCTTGGTTGGAATGTTTGTATACTTTATTTATGGTGTTCTCCTACGGTGACCTCCATCTCGCACAAATGTGAGGGGTTCCCGCTGTATGGTGTTGCAATATGTTCATGGTTTGCTTATGGTGGGTTGCGAAAGTGACAGAAGCTTAAACCGAGTAGGTGGGTTGTTGCGTATGTGAGAAAGAGGACTTGATACTTAATGCTATGGCTGGGTTTCACGACCTTAATGATCTTTCGTAGTTGCGTATGCTTGCTAGGGGTCCAATCATAAGTGCATATGATCCAAGTAGAGAAAGTATGTTAGCTCATCCCTCTCCCTCATATGGAATTACAAGAATTATTACCGGTACTTGTTATCGATTGCCTATGGACAAATGACTTTCTTATTGATAGAAGCAATCTACTTTTTTACCTTTTTATTCGTAGTTTCATTCCCGCAAAGTACTCATAGTTTTATTCTTTCAAAATAGTTTCATACTTGTTTTAGGTAAAGCAAACTTCAAGTGTGCGTAGAGTTGTATCGATGGTCGATAGAACTTGAGGGAATATTTGTTCTACATTTAGCTACTCGTTGGGTTAGACAGTCTTATTTATCGAAGAAGGCTACAAATGATCCCCTATACTTCTGGGTTATCAGTACGTACGTGGAAGTATTTACTTTCTTGCACCCTGGCTATAGTTACGTGTACATGATATTGACTGAACTGCGTGACATGCTACATCCGTGCTGTGAAGCCCCCGATTCGACCGTACACTAATCATACACGCAAATGTGTATGATCAAGATCAGGGACTCACGGGAAGATATCACAACACAACTATAGACACAAATTAAAATAATACAAGCTTTATATTACAAGCCAGGGGCCTCGAGGGCTCAAATACATAGCTCGATACACAAGAGTCAGCGGAAGCAATAATATACGAGTACAGACATAAGTTAGACAAGGATGCCTTAAGAAGGCTAGCACAAAAGCAATATGATTGAAGAGGCAAGGCCTCGAGCCTGGGACCTCCTAACTACTCCTGGTCGTCGGCTGTCTCCATGTAGAAGTAGGCACCATTGGGTAGTAATAGACGTCGGCGGTGGCATCTAGCTCCAAGGATCCACCAACTGGTTGCATCAAGCGGAAAGAAGAAAGAAGGGGGAAAGGGGGTAGCAAAGCAACCGTGAGTACTCATCCAAAGGACTCGTAAGCATCAGATCTATTGTAAGTATGCATTGGTATCAAAGGAAGGGTTGTATCTATGGACTGAACTTCAGAATGCCAGAATAGGGGGGAAGGCCTAGCCTATCAAAGACTAGCATCTTAAAGCAGCTCCAAGCATCTTGCAGCATGTAGAACATTATAGAATAGTACTTTAATTAACAAGCATGTTGTAACAATAAGGCCCAGAGATCCTTCCTCGACTCCCAACGAGAAAGCAATCCCGGAGCCAACATATCCATCACATATCAAGTATCCATTTCTAGTTGTATAAGATCAGGATATAAGTCTGAACGTCCATTACCGTGGACACGGCTATTAATAGATAATCTTCCCTGCAGGGGTGCACCACGTTTTCCAACATGCTCGATCACTCTCGCCGGACACACTTTTCTGGGTCAATGCCCGGCCTCGGAAGATCAACACGTCGTAGCCCTACCTAGGCTCAGCAGAGAGGTCCCCACGGGTCTACATCCTAAGCACTCCGGGGTCTGGGCCCATCGCCCGTTGCACTCCGGGTCGTTACGTGCAGGGCGGGTCCAGGCTCCACCACTACAGTATGGTGCCGGCCCAGTCGTGCCGCAAGGCTGAACTGGACGTCTGACAAAGCTTCGGCTGATACTACGATGTCGAGGCCCATAACTATTCTCGCATGGTGGTTGGTTCCTAAAGGCCAAAGGCCAATTCAGAAGAAATTCCCAAACCATGGCGTATTACTAGTTTGCGGAGACGAGCAGAGACTCACGATAATGTGACCCCGTCGCCCCGTCCCTAGGAAATACGGCAAGGGATACCCAGCCAACTCGGGGGCAGCCTGCCTGCCCGGCCGTGCCTCGTAACCATCTTGCGGGTGCTCTCCGGGCCCGCCCGACATTCCCAAAGGTCTCAAGTAAAGTCAAGGTAACCGTGTGTCCAAACATCAAGGGGAAAACCTGAGGAATCGCCCATGGAGGATTCCACTCGCTGTAATCATCAAGGTGAACGTAAGAGGATCCACCCTCGAGGTTCACACTTGAGGTGTTGCACGACAGAGCCGTATCGGGAATGGTGAAATAGGAACCACCCTCGTTGACCACGACCGAATAGCTACACTACAGAATTATCATGAGAAGTTCGTTATGAGGGATCACCCTCGACACTCGATAGTAACTCTGCAGAGTCGGCAACAAAAGGGGCGTGATGTGATGTGAGGTGTCGGGCTCTGGTCGTCGATCACGTTGATCGAGTCATCGATGATGAAGCAGGGGCAACAAGGAGAAGGTGGGTGTCACTGATGGATCACTAACCAACCTATACTAAACAGTTTAGGATAACATGGTAAGGTACAATGGGTAGGTTACAAAAGCAGGCTATGCATCAGAATAGGAGCAATCAAATACAGTAGCAAAATCTAGTGCAAGCATTAGAGAATGGAATGGGCGATATCGGGATGATCAAAGGGGGGCTTGCCTGGAAGCTCCACTGAAAGGGAAGAAGGTTCGTCGTCGACGTAATCGATCACAGGGGCATCGGCAGCGGTCTCGGGGTCTACCGGAGAGAAGAGGGGGAAGAAACAGTAAATATAATGCAACACAGATGCATGACGGCAATAACACGCAGTGCTAGGGGTGTTCTAATGCGGTGCTACACGATACCGGCAAAGGGGGAAAACATCCGGGACTGTTTTCTCGAAGTTTGGCATTTCCGGACAGATGAACCGGAGGGGAAATGTTTGATGTTCGCTATGCTAGGGACGTGTGACAAATGAACGAACAGCATATTCCGACTCATCTCGTCGTTCTGAACAACTTACATGTACAAAACGTTTTCATCTGAGCTACAGATTAATTTCTATGATTTGCTAAAACTTTTAAATCATTTTGGAATTAACAGATTTAAATTAAAGGAAAACATGGTTATGACATCGCCATGACATCAGCATGATGTCAGCAGTCAATAGGGCTATTGACTGGGTCAAACTTATAGGTGGGTCCTACTGTCATTGACACAACTTAGTTAACAGTTTTAATTAACAGATTAACTATTAAAAAACAATTTATTAGAGTGGGGGCCACACGTCATAGTCAGTAATTTTAACTAATGGTTTAATTCAACAGGGGGGTTGAATAAGTGGTGGGGGACCCACCTGACTGTGTCCCATTAGGTTTATTAACTAGGCAGTTTTAATTAAACCAAAATAATTACGGGAGGGGGCCGTTGTTAGTGGCACAAGCCGGCCACCATGGCGTGGCCGTGCACGCGTGCGTGCACACGGCAAGGGCCGAGACTGTGGCCGGAGCTAGCAGGCCAGGGGAGGTGCAACCATGGAGCCTCGGGCGCGAGAGGAGCAGCGTGCGGGCGGCCGAATGGCGCGGCGACGTGGTCGGGTAGCGGGCGCGCGCGCGGAGACGTGGCTGGATCCGGTGATGGGAGAGAGAGGGGCGGACGAGGCTCACACCATTTGTAGATGAGCAGGGCCGGCTTGGCTTGATGGAGCCATCGAGGGAGAGGTGTTGAGGCGAGATCCGAAAGCGACGAGGTGGCGAAGGCATCGCGGTCCGGCAACGGCGAGCGGCGGAGCCGGGGCAGCGCCAGGGGGCAGCGGCTTCGGGGTGTCGCCGCGAGGGAGGGCTTCGAGGGAATAGGGGCGAGGCGATAGTGTGCGGCGGCGTCGGGAGGCTCCGGCGAGGGGGCCCTGAGCGACGGTGGCGTCGGGGACACGGCGGGGGGGGGGGGGGGGGGGGGGGGGAACGGCCCGATCCAGATCGGATCGGGAGAGGGAGAGATAGTCGTAGGGGGAGTGGGGGTGGTTAGCGCTAGGGTATGGGTCGGGGTGGCCTTGTAGGCCAGAGAGGGGGGCGTGTGGGCCGGCCTGGGGGTTACCTGGGCCGAGGTCAGCGAGGGACTGGGCCTCTCCCCTTTTTTGTTTTTTTTATTTATTTATTTTTAGAGCATCTAAACATTCTGTAAAATTTTGGTTTCTCCACCAATATTACCAACTTGAGCATTTTAGTTTGCATTTTTGATAAAATTTTAATTTTTGCCTTTAAACTCAATTTTGAATTTGAATTGCGATTTGGATCAAGCAGAGATTAGCAACAGTAACATGATGACATGGCACCATTAACAAGGGATTACTGTAGCATAATTATCCGGGCGTTACAATTCTCCTCCACTACAAGAAATCTCGTCCCGAGATTTAGGAGGTAGAAGGAAACAAAGCGGTGTATTTATCACGCAAGTGATCCTCGCGTTCCCAAGTGGCTTCGTCTTCTGAGTGATGCGACCACTGGACCTTGAGAAACTTGATCGCCTTCTGACGTGTGCGGCGTTCAGCTTGGTCGAGAATGCGGACCGGATGCTCTTTATAGGAGAGGTCCTGTTGCAACTCGAGCACTTCATGATCCACTGCTCAGATTGGGTCCTTGAAGCAGCGACGGAGTTGTGACACGTGGAACACATCGTGAACCTGAGAAAGGTTCGACGAAAGTTCCAACTGATATGCCACTTTTCCATGCCTCTTGAGAATAGTGAATGGACCAATATAGCAAGGAGCTAGCTTGCCCTTGATCACAAAGCGATGTGCACCCTTCATTGGTGTGACTCGAAGATAAGCCTTTTCGCCAGGTTGATAGACCATGTCTTTATGATGACGGTCATAATTACTCTTTTGATGTGACTGGGCAGTCTTGAGATTCTCGCGAATGAAGCGGACTTGTTCTTCGGCGTGTTGGATCATATCCGGACCGAAGAGTTGACGTTCCCCAGTTTCTGACCAGTCGGAGGGGTTCGGCACTTTTGCCCATATAACACTTCGAAGGCAGCCATCTTCAGACTAGCTTGAAAGCTATTGTTGTAGGAGAACTCAGCATACGGTAGAGATTCCTCCCATTCTTGCCAAAGTAAATGACACAAGCTCAAAGCATGTCTTCGAGAACTTGATTGACGTGTTCAACTTGTCCCTGAGACTGGGGGTGAAAAGCGGTGCTGAATGACAGATGAGTTCCCATAGCTCCTTGAAAACTTGCCCAAAATCTTGAAGTGAATAAGCTACCACGGTCTGAGCTGATTACCAGTGGAATACCATGAAGTGAAACAATTCTGGACATATAGAGAGTTGCCAGCTGACTAGCAGTGATCGTTTCTTTGACGACCAGAAAGTGTGCAACTTTAGAAAGCCGGTCAATGACGACAAGAATAGCATCATTACCTTTCTGCGACTTGGGAAATCCAGTGACGAAGTCCATATCAACATGGTCCCATTTCCATTCAGGAATAGAGATATGTTGCAGAGTTCCAGTAGGCCTTTGATGTTCTGCTTTGATACGACGACAAACGCCACATTCAGCAACATAGCGGGCAATATCTTGCTTCATGTTTGACCACCAAAATCTTTGACGAATGTCTTGGTACATCTTGGTACTACCGGGATGAATAGACAATGGAGTGTCATGAGATTCTTTCATAACCTCCTTAGTCATATCCAGGTTGTCTTTTGAAGGAACCACTAGGCGACCTTTAAAGAACAAGCTGTCATCATCTTCAAGAGTGAAGAATGAGGGCCTTCCTTCTGCGAGGTAGCGCTTAATCTTCTCAACTTGAGAGTCATATTTCTACAGCCTCTTGATGCTCTCTACGAGATCTGGCTCGACAACTAGGGTATTGAGGGAACCCTGAGGAACAACACAGAGGTTCAGCTTGCGAAACTCTATAGGAGGGGGAGCGAGTGCACCCGGAGGAACAATATGGAGGTTCAGCTTTCTGAATTCTTCAAGAAGCGAGGGCTGAACTTTGGAAACCTCGAGATGGTTGCAATATGACTTGCGGCTCAAGGCATCAGCCACTACATTAGCCTTGCCTGGTGTATAGGAAATATCCAAGTCAAAATCTGCTACCATCTCCATCCATCTCTGCTGACGGAGGTTCAGGTCTGGCTGGGTAAACAGATACTTCAAACTTTGGTGGTCGGTGAAGATCTCACAACGATTACCGAGAAGGTAATGTTGCCACTGTTTCAGTGCATGTATGACAGCATCAAGCTCGAGGTCATGAACTGGGTAGTTCTCTTCGTGAGGGCGCAACTGACGAGAGGCATAAGCAATCACTCTGCGCTCTTGCATTAGGACACAGCCTAATCCTTGTCGTGAAGCGTCACAGTAAATGATGAAATCCTTCTTAGTATCTGGCGGAGCAAGCACTAGGGCAGAAGTCAGCTTGTCTTTGAGTGCTTGGAAACTTTCCTGACACTTTTCTATCCAATCAAACTTGACGCCTTTGTGAAGCAGACCAGTCAGGGGCTTGGTGATCTTGGAGAAGTTCTCGACAAATCGACGGCAATAGCTGGTGAGTCCGAGAAAACTTCTGACTTGTTTGACATTCTTCGGAGGGGTCCAATCGAGAATAGCCTGAACTCGCTCTGGGTTGACGGCAATACCATCCTTGGAGATGACATGCCCAAGGTAGGTCACTTCGGGTAGCCAGAATTCACACTTGGAATACTTAGCATATAGTTGATGTTCTCGAAGCTTTTCCAGAACAAGTCGAAGGTGTTCAACATGTTCATCTTTATTCTTGGAATATACAAGGATATCATCTAGATAAAGCACGATGAACTTGTCGAGGTATTCCATGAATATATAGTTCATCAGACGAGAGAGTGTCGATGGAGCATTTGTCAAACCGAAGGACATGACGGTGTACTCGTATGAACCATAGCGAGTAACGAAGGCGGTCTTAGGAATATCCTCTTCACGAACCCGAATCTGGTGGTAACCCAACCTCAAATCAAGCTTAGAGAATACTAAGGATCCAGCAAGTTGATCATACAGATCGTTGATTCTCGGAAGCGGATACTTGTTCTGAATTGTTGCCTGGTTGATAGGACGGTAATCATGGACCTAACGGTTAGTTCCATCCTTCTTCTTGACAAAGAGAGAAGGTGCTCCCCAAGCAGAGGAACTAGGACGAATGAATCCCTTTTGAGGATATTTGTCGATTTCCCCCTTAAGTTCAAGGAGTTCATGTGGCGGCATCTTGTATGGCCACTTGGCAATAGGAGTAGTGCCCGGCTTCAAGTCTATGATGAATTCAACAGCTCTAGCAGGGGGTATTCCTGGAAGTTCTTCTAGAAAGACATCTTCGAATTCACGAACGACTGGAATGTTCTCTATTCCCTCAAGAGGTGAATCATTCAATGCATTTAGAACATATATCTGGTTCTCGGCATCCCGAGCTACGTGGGCTGAGTATTTGACTGTCTGGCCAGAAGGGTGAGTGAGTTGGACTGTCTTGGTAGCACATTTAATCAAAGCATTATGGGCTGTCAACCAATCCATACCAAGAATGATTTCTATGTTGGAAGGTCCGAGGACAATGAGAGAAGCCGGAAAAAGTAGCCCTCCAATCTCGATTTGGTTGCGAGGGCTTACCATTGAGGTTTGCCACTTGGAACCTGGGATTGAACCGCTAAGGGAGTGGGTAATTTTTCCATGTATAACTCATGCGACTGAGCAGATTGTTGGGACACATAAGTATGCGATGCTCCTGAATCAAAGAGAACAGAAGCTGGCACTGAATTAATGCGAAGGGTTCCCATCACAATTTTTGGGGACTCACGAGCTTCTTCAATCTTGACATGGGTGAATTGACCACCAAACGTAGCAGGTGGACTGGCACTACAACGACTGGTATGATGGTTTCGACGGCCCTTTTTACGGTCAACAGGACGACGTGATGAATTCTGCGGCAGACCCTGGCAACAGTTGAAAGCACGATGCCCTGGCTGACCACACTTGCGGCATAAACCATCATTAGGGGGAGGAGCTACAACATTAGCCTGTCCACCTTGAATTGTTAGCTGTCTCGGCGGTAGAGGCAGACGAGTTGCAACATAAGACGGCCTTTCTGTTGGAGCAGGTCGGTGATGAACATTATGTGGGATCCAGACTCGATGTTTCTGAGCAGGCTGACTCGAGGATGGGCCAACATCTCTACTACGCTTGAGCGACTCCTGGTACTCAGTCAGACCAGTTTCAGTTCGAAAAGCTTGGCTGACAAGCGTTGCAAAGTCTGCACAATCATGAGCAACAAGTGCGAGCTTTATATCGGGACAGAGTCCTTCACGGAATTTCTCCTGCTTGCGAGCATCAGTGCAGACATCATCCGCAGCATAGCGAGATAATGCCAGGAACTTCCTCTGATATTCATCCAGAGTCATTGTGTCCTGTGAGAGTTTGCGGAACTCCTTCTTCTTTTGGTCCATTAGACCTTGAGGAATGTGCCGTGCACGGAAGGCTAACTGAAATTCCTGCCAAGTGGTTACAGTCTCTGCAGGCTGAACCCTTCAGGTGAAATGTCGCAAAGGTGACATAACTGGCAAGGCCAATATTAGCTGACTCCATCTCAAACAAGATGTCACGAAGCCAATCATCAGCATCCATAGGATTGGTGGAGTTGCGGAAAATGGACGGGTTGAGGCGCACAAATTCTGGCAGTGTTATTGGGGTAGGCTGTTGATCAGCATTCTGGTTCGGGAACTGGGCCATTACCCCAGTCATAAACTGACGATTCAGCTCAAACTGCTGCATCATTGCGGCAATATAGGGTGGAGGTGGAGGATTGTCAGCCATCCTGCTAGAAACATCAGGGAGCAGTTTAACAAGGGGTGGAGCAGGTGTATGGAGTCATTCATGATTGAACTTGAACAATGAGCAAAGGCGCAGTATGTACAAAGTAGTAGTCATTAAAGACATACATATACATCTACAGACCATTTACACGTTGTTTGTATGAGTTCGAACAAGAGAATCATCCTAGACATACTAGGCGGCACGCTGGCACGCGATGGAAGGATACAACAATGAGACATAGCAAAGGCTACATCCACGTCGGAGAAAACCACTAGAGCGAGAATCTGCAGGGGACGATGCAGGGTGCCCTCGATAAAAGGATCCTGCGGCCCATGGACAATGTGTAGCAGATCCCGGCCCTCAATTCAAGAAAGGCATATTAGAAAACTCCTGATGGATGTGATCACGAGAACCTAGGATAGAGTTAGCAAAATCATTTAACCTAAATAGAGGAGAGATATAAGAGTCCCAGAGTATAGACGAGGAATAAAAGATCCTAATAGCACCCAATTGGCGACATGGGCCAGTAAGCCACAAAACCATGTTAGTAAATCCGTTTTGCAAAGACTAGACTCAACTTCGGCCAAGGAGTTGGAAAAGGGGATCCTACATGCAGTCAGCTCTGATACCAACTTGTGAAGCCCCCGATTCGACCGTACGCTAATCATACACGCAAATATGTACGATCAAGATCAGGGACTCACGGGAAGATATCACAACACAACTCTAGACACATATTAAAATAATACAAATATTATATTACAAGCTAGGGGCCTCGAGGGCTCGAATGCATAGCTCGATACACAAGAGTCAGCGGAAGCAACAATATCTGAGTACAGACATAAGTTAGACAAGGATGCCTTAAGAAGGCTAGCACAAAAGCAACACGATCAAAGAGGCAAGGCCTCTTGCCTGGGACCTCCTAACTACTCCTGGTCGTAGGCGGTCTCCATGTAGAAGTAGGCACCATCGGGTAGTAATAGACGTCGGCGGTGGCATCTAGATCCAAGGATCCACCAACTGGTTGCATCAACCGAAAAGAAGAAAGAAGGGGGAAAGGGGGTAGCAAAGCAACCGTGCGTACTCATCCAAAGTACTGGCAAGCATCAGATCTATTCTAAGTATGCATTGGTATCAAAGGAAGGGTTGTATCTGTGGACTGAACTACAGAATGCCAGAATAGGGGGGAAGGCCTAGCCTATCGAAGACTAGCATCTTCAAGCAGCTGCAAGCATCTTGCAGCATGTAGAAGAGTATAGAATAGCAGTTTAATTAACAAGCATGTTGTAACAATAAGGCCCAAAGATCCACCCTCGACTCCCTGCAAGAAAGCAATCCCGGAGCCAACATATCCATCACATATCACATATCAAGTATCCATTTCTAGTTGTATAAGATCAGGATATAAGTCTGAATGTCCATTACCGTGGACACGGCTATAAATAGATAATCTTCCCTGCAGGGGTGCACCACGTTTTCCAACACGCTCGATCACTCTAGCCGGACACACTTTTCTGGATCAATGCCCGGCCTCGGAAGATCAACACGTCGTAGCCCTACCTAGGCTCAGCAAAGAGGTCCCCGCCGGTCTACATCCTAAGCACTCCGGGGTCTGGGCCCATCGCCCGTTGCACTCCGGGTCGTTACATGGAGGGCGGGACCAGGCTCGACCACTACAGGATGGTACCGGCCCAGCCATGCCGCATTGCTGAACTAGACGTCTGACAAAGCTTCGGCTGATACTACGACGTCGAGGCCCATAACTATTCTCGCGTGGTGGTTGGTCCGTAAAGGCCAAAGGCCAATTCAGAAACAATACCCAAACCAGAGCGTATTATTAGTTTGCGGAGACGAGCCTAGACTCACGATAATGTGACCCCATTGCCCCATATCGAGGAAATACGGCAAGGGTTAGCCCAGCCCACTCGGGGGCGGCCTGCCTGCCCGGCCGTGCCTCGTAACCATCTTGCGGGTGCTCTCCGGGCCCGCCCAACTTTCCCAAAGGTCTCAAGTAAATTCAAGGTAACCGTGTGTCCAAAAATCAAGGGGAAAACCCGAGGAATCACCCACGGAGGATTCCACTCGATGTAATCATCAAGGTGAACGTAAGAGGATCCACCCTTGAGGTTCACACTTGAGGTGTTGCACGACAGAGCCGTATCGGGAATGGTCAAATACGAACCACCCTCGTTGACCATGACCGAATAGCTACACTACAGAATTATCATCAGGAGTGCGTAATGAGGGATCACCCTAGTAACTCTGCAGAGTCGGCAACAAAAGGGGCGTGATGTTATGTCAGGTGTCGTGCTCTGGTCGTCGATCACGTTGATCGAGTCTTCGATGATGAAGTAGTGGCAACAAGGACAAGGTGGGGGTCACTGATGGATCACTAACCAACCTATACTAAGCAGTTTAGGATAAGCAGGTAAGGTACAATGAGCAGGTGACAAAAGCGGGCTATGCATCAGAATAGGAGCAATCAAATACAGTAGCAAAATCTAATGCAAGCATTAGAGAATGGAATGTGCGATATCGGGATGATCAAAGGCGGGGCTTGCTTGGAAGCTCCACTGAAATGGAAGAAGGTTCGTCGTCGACGTAGTCGATCACAGGGGCATCGGCGGCGGTCTCTGGGTCTATCGGAGAGAAAAGGGGGAAGAAACAGTAAATGTAATGCAACACAGATGCATGACAGCGATAACACGCAGTGCTAGGGGTGTTCTAACGCGGTGCTACACGATACCGGCGAAGGGGGAAAACATCCGGGACTGTTTTCCCGAATTTGGCATTTCGGGACAAACGAACCGGAGGGGAAATGTTTGATGTTCGCTATGCTAGGGATGTATGATAGATGAAGAAAGAGCGTATTCCGACTCGTCTCGTCGTTCTGAGCAACTTTCATGTATAAAACTTTTTCATCCGAGCTACGGATTAATTTCTATGATTTTCTAAAACATTTAAATCATTTTGGAATTAACAGATTTAAATTAAAGGAAAACAGGGTTATGACATCACCATGACATCAGCATGATGTCAGGATTCAATAGGGCTGTTGACTGGGTCAAACTTACAGGTGGGTCCTGTTGTCATTGACACAACTTAGTTAACAGTTTTAATTAACAGATTAATTATAAAAACAGTTTATTAGAGTGGGGGCCACACGTCATAGTCAGTAATTTTAACTAGTGGTTTAATTCAACAGGGGGTTGATTAAGTGGTGGGGGACCCACCTGACTGTGTCCCATTAGGTTTATTAACTAGGCCGTTTTAATTAGACCAAAATAATTATGGGTGGGGGCCGTTGTCATTGGCACAAGCCGGCCACCACGGCATGGCCGTGCACGCGTGCGTGCACACGGCAAGGGCAGAGACTGTGGCCGGAGCTAGCAGGTCAGGGGAGGTGCGACCATGGAGCCTTGACGTGAGCGTAGCAGCGTGTGAACGGCGGAACGGTGCGGCGACGTGGTCGGGGTGCGGGCGCGCGCGTGGAGACGCGGCCGGATCCGATGATGGGAGAGAGGGGCGGACAAGGCTCACCCCGTTTGTAGATGAACGGGGGCGGCGTGGCTTGATGGAGCCATCAAGGAGAGGTGTTGAGGCGAGTTCCGGCAGCGACAAGGTGGCGAAGGCGTCGCGGTCCGGCAACAGCGAGCGGTGGAGCCGGGGCGGCGCCAGTGGGCAGCGGCTTCGGGGTGTCGCCGCGAGGGAAGAGGGGCGAGGCGACGGCGTGCGGCAGCGTCGGGAGGCTCTGGCGAGGGGGGCTCTGAGCGACGGTGGCGTCGGGGACGCGGCGGCGGGGGGGGGGAGGGGGGAACGGCCCGATCCAGATCGGATCGGGAGAGGGAGAGAGAGATAGTCGTGGGGGAGTGGGGGTGGTTAGCGCTACGGTTTGGGTCAGGGTGGCCTTGTAGGCCAGAGAGGGCGGCGTGTGGGCCGGCCTGGGGGTTACCTGGGCCGAGTTCAGTGAGGGACTGAGCCTCTCCCGTTTTCTGTTTTTTAGAGCATCTAATTTTATAAAATTTTGGTTTCTCCACCAATATTACCAAATGATTATTTGCAACAACTTGAGCATTTTAGTTTGGATGTTTGACAAAATTTGACTTTTTTCCTTTAAACTCAATTTTGAATTTTAATTGCGATTTGGATCAAGCGGAGATTAGCAACAGTAACATGATGACATGGCACCATTAACAAGGGTTTACTGTAGCATAATTATCCGGGCGTTACACGCGCCTCTACTACGACACGTGCCCTTCCTTACTCGGCCACGCTTCATCACTACAGCCTGCAGACAGACCGATCGACTAGTATGTATGTACACGTTCGCGACCAGAAACACAACGCTATGTACGTTTCGACCAGGTGGGTTCCCGACTGCCAGGGAGGAGAAGAAGGCACTTCCTTGCATGTGAAGATATAGCTGGTGGGTCCTGGCTGTACGGGGAGAATCATATTTTTTGCCCGTAATATGGACGCACTTACTTGCATGCGAAGATGTAGCTGGTGGTTCCCAGCAGTCAGGGGGGAAACGTTTTTTCTGCGAAATACAATGGCCCATCTGGTGGGTCCCTGCTACCAGGTGGAGGAATCATTATTTTGCGCGTAATAAGGAGGCACTTCCTTGCTGCGGCCATGGACCCAACTGTCAGCCTCTCCACGTACAGAACTCTTCCGATGGAAATCGTTCCTTGACCACATTGACCACGCCGCGCCGAGAGCACCAAGGTGGTGGACGACGGCAAGGCCTAGGAAGGGGATGACGCGGAGCCGGGGAAGACGTGACAGTGGATGCCCACGTGGAGAGGAGTACGAGGGTTGACTGGTTCGGCTACGGTGTGAGGCTGCCGTCGCCGCAGAATAACAGGTGATGTGGGTAAGTAGAGGGATGGCCTAGCCAGTGGTGGGAGTAGTAGGGGCGGTGAGGCCTCCGCGGCAGCACATCCGACCACGGGAGGCAGGAGCAGGTGGCACTACCGGCCCTGGTTTGGCCGGCTGGAGCAAGAAGACCAGAGGATGAAGAAGCACTACGGCCGTTGGATGGACATCGTCTGGTCACTGGAGCTAGGATCGTTCATATTGACTAAGTTGACAAATCCCTCCATCCGTGTCAACTTAGTAGGCCCACAACTTAGCCTCCCACTATGGTTGGTCCCAGCAAGAGGGGGAGTATTAATTTTTTTTGTGCGTAATAAGGAGGCACTTCCTTGCGTGCGAAGATATAGCTGGTGGGTCCGAGCTTTTAGTAGGGGAACATTTTTTTGGGAAATACAGAGGCCCTTCCGGTGGGTCCCAACTGTCAGGTGGAGGAATCATTATTTTGCGCGTAATAAGGAGGCATTTCCTTGTGTACGGTCGTGGACCCAACTGTCAGCCTCACCACGTACAGTCCACTTCCGATGGATGTCGTTCGTTGACCACATTGACCACGCCGCGCCGAGAGCACTAGGGCAGTGGACGACGGCGAGGCCTAGGAAGAGAATGACACGAAGCTGGGGAAGACTCGGCAGTGGTTGCCCACACAGTGGGAGTATGAGGGTTTACTGGTTCGGGTGGTGTCACCGGAAAATAATAGGAGGTGTGGGTGATTAGAGGAATGGCCTGGCCAGCGATGGAGTAGGGTGGGGCGGTGCGGCCTGTGCGGTAGCATAGCTGGCAATGGGAGCCGGGAGCAGCCAGTCCCATCGGTGCTGGTTTGGGCGGTTGGAGCAAGAAGATTAGATATTGAAGAAGCAGCACGGTCGTAGGATTAACATCCAACGGTCACTGCTGCTAGAATCGTTTGTGGACTAAGTTGACAAAGCCTTTCGTACACGTCATCCTAGTAGACCCACAAGTTAGCCTCCAAATCTGTCCCAAACAACATACAGCCCGAAATTTCTAGCCAGATTCAAATCAATTTAAAAACTAAACATAACTTTATTTAAATCCAATGAAATTTTACCTGGACAAAAAAATGAAATTTAAAATATCAAAATCGGAACTAATTGGCTGTTTGCTGTATTTTTTCATTTTACAGCCCATTTTTTATTACTTATAGCCTATTTTCTGAGCAAGCCCGAATGCATCCCTCCTCGTCTTGAAAGATTTCCGGCCTAGCAGGGCATAGAAAAGCAAGTAGGTCTATGTTGGTTATTCTGCAAAAAACAAAATACCTGGCCTAGCCATTTTCGAAAAGGAAAAAAACAAACTAGGCCGGTCATGTGCTAAACATATGAAATAAAGCCTAGGCTAGACAGGCCAAAACTCCTGCACAACCCATTTGATACCCTTCTCCGTCCCCCAAAAAAGAAAAACAATTGCCACTACTAGGGAAAAGCCTAGCAGTAGTGCGGGTTCTTGGCCTATCAGTAGCGCGGGTAACTGCGCTATTGCTATGGCGTTACAGCTAAAGGTTAGCAGTAGCGTGTGTTAACATGCGCTACTGCTATATCAACTTAGTAGTAGCGTGTAGCGCAACAGGCACTACTGGTAATTACTAGTAGCGCGTCCCACTGCCCGCGCTACTACTATTATTCCGTATTCTATTTCTTTTTTATTTTATGTCGTATTCAGACACCTTTATACAAGTTTTCATACAAAAGCAATATAGAGATTATTTTTACATGATAATGAGTTATTAAATCACTAGGTGAAAGAACCGCGGATTAGTTTCAAGTGGATGGATCCTAAGTGATCAAGTCATGGATTATCACGGTAATCCATGACTTGATCACTTAGGATCCATCCATTTCAAACTAATCTGCGGTTCTTTCACCCAATGATATAATAACTCATCATCATCATCATCATCATATTAGTATAAAAAATCTTGCATCATATCATCACAAACAACACTAGCTAATAATCATCATAGTCATTACCACTATTTAATCATCATAGTCATAGTGTAGCTATCTAATCACCACCAACACTAGCTAATAATAATCATCAGCCATTACCACCAACACTACCTATTTAATCATCATAGTCGTAGTGTAGCACATCATCATCTTCAAACTCATTCTAGCTAGCTAACCACTCCTACTGCTCTCTCTAAGGTAAAATAGCATAGAACATGTGTAGCAGTCCTGATTCATCATATTGGAGCATGCAGATGAACCTATCTCCTAATTGTGTGCTGTGCTTCTGATTGTTTCCCCCTAGTACTTCTCTGCGATCCTTCACAATTTCTCTCCAGTCTTTCACTAATGAGACTTGCTTGGTTTTAAAAATCCTAAATGCACTCATGTGCGATGTAGGATGTCTTGGCCATAAGCTAACCATTGCCATGCAACCTTTAGACTCGATCCAATGAGGCACAACTATCATCGGGAGTCCCTATTGAAGAACATCGTAGTAACATACTTAGCAATGAAGTTTAGCTTAAAAATAATGTATGCAAAAGATGCACTGAGGACAAATAGTAAAAATCTTACAATCTTTCCTAAATAGATGTGACCGTAGTTCAATACGAACACTATTGGTCGCATGTTTTGAGTACTAAGATTTCCAAGTCCAGGAAAATAATTTCTCTTGGCAGCATCAAGATCCTCAAGCCATGAAACATAATGACTTATCTCCTCGCAGTTTAGTTCAGCCTCGGGACATGTTTGCTTGAATGGAAATAAGCTGTCAATAGAAATTAGTTGTCAACTATTTTTGAATAAATAATATCAAAGACATAAATATGGTTGAGAAACTCACATAATGGTAGAACTGGAGGCGTCTGCACATCGACCCAGATGTCGATATTTCCTTCAATATAATCTTCCGGACGAATAGCAAAGGTGATAAGCATATCAGGCTCAAATGCACAAGCCTTTGCATAGTGCTCTCCAATTTTTGCTTTCAAAATAGGTGTAGGTGTCTGCATTGTATAATTTTGCATCGAAAGTAAAATCATGCTCGGTCTACAAGTGAACTCTCTTTACCTCCATAGTTTTCATAGGACTGAAACCCATCTTATCCAAGACAAAAATTCTTGCATGGCAGGGTATACGCTAGTAGAATAGTAAAAAATTAAATTATAAGTTAAAGAAAAAGAAGCAGAAATCATGCTTATTTATGAAAAAAGACTTGTCATTGTGACTTACAGTATCCACTTTGAAGTTCTCATCCAGCTTGATGCTGAAGCGCCTATCATCAACTAGGAAATGTTTGTCGCACAGGCCTCGCTCGTCTTCGCAGTATTCACACATACTGAAATCCTTTTCGTCGTCAGACATTTCCTATGCTCGTAGTTGAAACATTAATTGAAAATCGATCGAAGGAAACTACCAGGAAACTCAACACACAAATCCGGGGCACTCGATATTTCGTACATATTATATCACAAGTCATGCTTAAATTCACGGAAAAATCCGGCATGACTTTTGCTAAAATAGGACATATCGAGCGCCTGAAATTTGCCAGAACAGAAATAAATCAACACTCCGGCAAAACATAGGCCACTCGGATTTTCCCTGCGATACAAAGATGTTCATACTCATACAATGATGCTTAAACTTGCAATTCCATCCGGATCAATTATCATAAGCATTCGCACATGAGCTCACAGACTAAATACCCTAGTTCTACTGTATTCAACACACTGAGGAGTGGAGAAGGAGGTGGTGGACTTTTAGCTCACCGACTCGGGTGTAGAGGAAGTAGAAGTAGCTCGGATGACGATCACTCCAAGGAGACACGACTCTACAAAGCCTACATATTCCACCGAGTAAAATTTTAGATCATCAAATCTCATATAACTTTCTTTGATCACAAAGTGATAATGAAATAAAAATAATTAAATTTTCCATACCTAAATTTTCTTACTAAAAATAACTAGTTCTATTAATTCAACTAATTCAACTAAGCACTTAGTAAAAATAAAAATAAATAATTTTCTTACTAATTCAACTAGTTCAACTAAGCACTTACTATAAATAAAAATTATTAATTTTCTTACTAATTCAACTAATTCTATTATGCACTTACTATAAATAAACTAGTTCTATTAACCACTTAAATTCTATGTACATTCTACAAAATTCGACCTATCTATACTATTGAAAAAATCTACATTCTTCCTATCTATACTATCAACTAAATATATGGAGGAGGGGGAGGGGGAGGAGGGACGAGCTGTGGATGGAGGAGGGGAAGGGAGTAGGGGCTGTGGAGGGATGAGGGGCTATGGAGGGAGGAGGTGCTGTTGAGGGAGGGGCGGCTAGAGGAGGGAGGAGCAGGGGGAGGGACAAGGGGAGGAGGAGTGGGGCGGAACAGGGAGGAGGAGGGGGAGGGACGAGGGGAGGAGGAGTGGGGCAGAGGAGGGAGGAGTGGCAGCTAGAGGAGGGAGGAGGAAGAGGAGAAGGAGGAGGCTTATCGAGGCCAGAGGATGGTGGCGACGCCGGCGGCGGCAATGCGGTGATGGGGGCGATCGTAGGAGGAGGACGACGCCCGCGACTAGAGTGAGGAAACGGGCGCGCGCGCGGGGGGATAAGGCTGGACTAGTAGTAGCGCGGTTTTGCAGCAAACGCTACTGCTAAACTATCTAGCAGTAGCGCGTTTCATAGGAAAGCGCTACTACTAAACTGAGCCTGGCGGCAACAGTGGGGCAATTTTAGTAGTAGCGCTCTTTTCCCTTGCCGCGCTACTGCTGTGTTCATAGCAGTAGCGCCTTCCTTTTCCCCGCGCTACTGATAAGTAGCAGTAGTGCCATATTTTGCCCAGCGCTACTGCTAAAGTTCTGTGAATAAGGTTTTCCCAGTAGTGTGCGCGCGTTGCTGGGTCCCTACTGTCATCCTCACCATGTACATTCATCTCCTTATTCCTCTCGGTTGTTAACCATGTTGACAACACCGGAGGGCAGTGCCGCGGTGAGCGAACCATGGTGGAGGACGATGGTGAGGCCTCAGATGGGAACGAACAGGAGCCGGGGAAGATGTGCAGAGTTTTAGGGTGCGATGTGGCCATGATGCGTGCGCGGCAGCACAGCCAGCCATGGGAGGCTGGAGCAGGTGGTCCTGCCGGCGCTGGTTTGGCTTTGGAGGCTAGAGGAAGAAGAGACTGAAGAAACATGACAGACGTTGAATGTCAATCCAACGGTCAAGGTTGGCACAATCGTTTGTTGACTCAGCCGACACCAAGTAGCATACTTTTTTAATATAGGAAGAAAAGAAAAACTGGGCTCATTCGCCTGATAACATTCCCGAAACTGCAACTGTTCGATCTTGTGTCGCAACTAAAACTGCGAGGAAAATGCGTTTGTCTGTCGTCCTTCTCCCAGGGAACGTTCGCCACATAAGTGACTAGCACGCTTGGTTTCAACCGAGAGGTCTTGGGTTCGAGTCCCAGGAACTCTCAATTTTGTCCTCCTTCCTTCCTCACAAAAAAAGGAAAAAAATCAAAGACTTGAGAAGGCGTACAGAACAAGCTAGTGTACCAGTAAAGAGACGTTACTGAGTTTTAGAAAAAAGAGAGACGTGCTCCTATAGAAGGTTCGAATCTAAACCTAGACTATGACTATATATGGTGCTATGCTACTCTGCAAGTAATGAAACTGACATATCCAATGTTCGCTTCTCCTCTTCTCTACTTACTCTGCCTAGCATTAGAAGCTCTGGCCGCAGCAACCATGTCTGCTGGCTGCTCATCCACCTGCTCTTCCGCAGGCAACAACCAGATATGCGCCAAGTCACCACCTGTACCATCGCCTGTGGGTCTCATCACACCCCTGTCGGCACATGCACTGCAGTAGGTTGCTCATCGCAACCTGCTGCCGTTGGTGTGGTGACACTGCTGCAAATCATGCAGAGCCATCTGTCATGTCTCAACCACAATCCTCAACCCTAGCCGAGTCTTCTACAAATGCCCGGATCATGGGGTAATAGTATGTTTAAGTGTTGTTCTGCTGCTTTCAGTTGCTGATTTTTTAATAGTTTGGTTGATGATCTTCCAATTTGATTCGTGCAGAAAAGGGAAGATTCATGTGATTTGTATTTCTGGGAAGTTGCTGATGTGGGGGAATGCAACTACTCTGATTATTTGGTTAGCCGAGGAATCCCAATACCAACAGGTTGGGGTGTTGGACAAGTAATTGAAGGAACGGCACAAGAGGAAGATGCAGAGCAGAAGGTTAAAGATGTAGTTCCTCTGATCATGGCCAAGCAACAGCTGCTGAACGACCTTGACAACAATGAGGGGATGAAAGAGCTTGTGAAGATAATGGGCAAAATCGATGTGCTCTGTAGGATGATTGTCTCTTTATTTGCAGTGTATGTAGCACTCGTGATGTATTCAGTGGCTATGAAATGAGCACTTTGCTGAAACTAGTAATGAATGAAACCTGTTTAGCAGGCTTGGCATAGTGTTGTGAACATCTAATGATTCCATTAACGGAAATCAGGGGGTATCCCCTTTGCTCATAAATAAATAAATAGTAGAGGCCCTTTTGCTAATAAATAAATAAATTAGCAGAAGCCCTGTCGGGTCAGCTTTGTTCCCATTCGCAGATGTCAAGCAAATTGTAGTCCAATAGCAAACTATGTCATCAAATTCAAGTTTCACAGCCAAATATGAGTACAACTAAACGACAATGTCATCATGTTTTAGTCGTCATACAATCACCAAACACAAATCAACATACATAATAAGTGATGTTCTCACAGCTAAATACTAAACAACAAGTTCATCAGGTTTCAGTTGTCATAGCAAACACAATTTCACATAGTAGATAAAAATGTCTTCTGACAGGAAAATACGACAAAAGCAGTCTAATCATCATCCGCAACAATAGCATCAACATCTTTGCCATGTGTATTAGTCTGAATCGTAATTCCCCATAGTGTCATCTTGTCACATCCCTAGTCTGGTATGACCTAGACTAGCTAGTCATGTGTGCATCATGTTTAAATTTCATTTAAATTCGAAATGGGGATTTGTGAAACCCTCAGAAATCATTTATGGAAATAACCCAGTTAAAAATTGCTCCAAAAAGGTCCAAGAAAATGTTCATGTTGCTCTCTGAAAATATTGGTCAGAGGTAAAATTCAAACCAATATTTTTAGGAGCTCATAAATATTTATTTTGGCCATTTGGAATTAATGCATAAATATTTGCATTGGATATATATTAGTTATATATTTAATATATGTCCAATATCTCTGATTTTTGGTGTGGAGTTTTGGATTAATCCAACTAGTCCCTACAAAAATTATCAGAGGCAAACAAATTGATTTAGTATTTTACTAAATCAGAAACAAAAATTACTGAAATAGAAAGAAAACAAAAACAGAAAGGAAAAAGGAGTAAGAGCTTACCTGGGCTTCTTACCTGGCAGCCTAGTGGCCGAACAGGCCGGCCTAGCCGACTGGCCAGTGCTAGTCGTCGTCTCCACCGCGCCAGGATGACAGGGACGTGTGCCCGCGGCGCGCACACACGCGTCCGGCCACCTCCTGCCTGCCTGTCCTCCCCCTCGTCGCTCTGGATGCCCCGCGCGCCGCCCTGTACCCCTCTCACTCTCCCGTGCCCATTCCTCTCCTCTCCCTCACTCTCTCGCGCGACGCCCGAGCACCCCCGTCGCCGCCGCACGCCGTTGCTGCGCCCACTTCCACGGCCTCGCCCTCGCTTCGTGCCCAGACACTATGCCTGCTCGTCTCCGACCGCTCTGACGACCCATGCGACCAGGGACGCGCTGCATCACTGCCATCGCTGTCGTCTTCATCACCGGCCGCCCGAGATCGCCGTCGCCGCTCCGTCGACTCCAGAGCCTCCCCCGAGACGCTGAGCACGCCTTCCGAACCAACGTGAGCTCCTGCACGTCCTGCCCCTAACCCCGCGGCTTGCCGCTCGCCGTAGCTTTGTTCCCCGCCATGGCCTAGCTCTTCGCCGCCGTCCGTGTCGCCGCCGTCGCGCTAGCTGCTGCAGCTCGCAACCACACGCGTCACCGTGCTCTTGGTGACGCCAGGAGGCCGTAGAGGCCTTCCGCAGCCCCTGCCGTGCCCCGTAGCTCGCTCCCGCTCAAAGCCGTGCCCCGGCCGCCGCCTCGAGCTCCGGCCACCCTAGCTCCTACCACCTGCCCTCCTAGATGCGAGAGAGCACGGGGTACGCCCCGGTGCTCTCAGCCGCCGCCCCCGCGCCCTGCAGCGTGGACACCGCCGCGTCCAGAGGTCGCCGGCCTGACGTGCGGGCCCGACCTGCCAGGTGATTAGCTTAAGGCTAATCACCACCTAACTAAACCCGTGAGACACTAACAATGGGCCCAGCGCCACTAATTTTAATTAGATTAGTAAAAAACCTCCGTTTAACACTGTGACACAGACGTGTGGACCCCACACGTTAGGTTTGACTTGGTCAGCTGCGGTTGACTCGCTGACGTCATGCCACTGTCATGCTGACACAATTAGTCATTTTCTGGTTTAAAAATAAATCAGGAAAAATCCAGAAAATGATATAAACTTCTAAAATTCATAGAAATTCAACCGTAGCTCACATTGAAATAATGTATATATGAAAAATTATCAAAAAAATTCAATCTATCCATCTGTACCAGTTTCATGCATGTAAAACCAAGTTATACCTGCTGTATATGTGAAAAAATAAATGGCTTTTAAAGAGACTTAAGTTAGAGTTGCATTTGAATCTTTGGTTCAAATGGACTCCTTCCAAGTGAAATGCTAGATGCATAACCACAAACAACATCACATATTCATGCCATGTTCATACATCATATTGTTGCATATGCTTGTGTATTGATTGCCGACATCGTTCCTTCTCGATAGGTCCTGCTCCGGAGAGTGTTCCAGAGTACCTATCTGAGAAGCAGTGCCCCTCTGTTGATTTATCAAGCAAGCAAACCCCCCTTGTTCATTCCGATACAATCCCACTCTCTCGCTCCTGCTCTCTTATATTGCATTAGGACAACAGCGATTCAACTGCTACTTTATGCTGCGTTAGTTGAACCCATTCCTCTGCATGACCTGTCATTGCCACAGTAAATAGTTGAAACCCACTAGCATGTGTAGGAGTTGATTGAGCCATGTTGTGTTCCTACCATGCCCTGCCTGCTATTACTTAGAGTTGTGTCAGGTCTGATTCATTGGGAATGCATTGGACTCTTACGATATGTTCTGGTGCTGAGAGTTAAGTGTGTGAACACGATTTGGTAAAGGTAGCGGTGAGAGGCCATGTGGGAGTACATGGTGGGTTGTCTCACTGGAACCGTCCTTAAGCACTGAGTTCTGTGTATGTTATCCAATGACTAGCTACTAACACACATTGGGCTCCGGGCGCTCCAAGCTCTCTCGACTTATTAACCAACTTGATCTCTGTCCAGGAGTTGTAGTTAGTTTCTGGTGTTTGTAGATAGTGTTAGTAGTCTACCAAGTGGAACTCAGCCAGGTGGCCTTGGGACAGACTAGGCACAAGTGGCACGGTGTACCAAGCATAGATCCATCCAGCGAGGTGGGTTGGGAACCCTGCACACATCGTTTGGGGACGTGAGCGACACCCCGGCCGGATCTCCTTCTGGATGGAACCCGAATAGGCGATAAACCTGGACTAGAGTCTTGTGTGGTTAGTTAGGTCATGGCCGACTCCCTTGCCAGGCTTCCGTTTGAAGGTTGCCGAGATACATGACGTGTACATGGCGGTAAGTGGTGAGACCGTGTGTGAAGTACACCCCTGCAGGGTTAACATGTTCTATTCAAATAGCCGGGTCCGCGGTTATGGACTTCTTGGATGCTTACGTGGTACATAGACAACTTGAAGTGGACACCCTAAAATGCTCAAGACAAGTGTGAGTGCTATGGATGGCCTTCTCGTAGGGAGACGGGAATGAATCCATAGCAGCGTATTGATGTGGTGATTAGTGGACTCATGTGCGCCACCTCAAAAGAGTTATCAGCAGTCGTAGTTCAGGATAGCCATCGAGTCAAATCTGGCTTGCTGCAACTAAACCCCACATTGCCTTCTTGATACTAATGCATGTATGATAGGATCAGATGTAAGTCTTGCTGAGTACCTTTGTACTCACGTTGCTTAATTTATGTTTTTGCAGATGAGACTTCTGTCTCAGTAGTAGTTCTGCATGGAGTTCGATGAATAGCTTGTTACCCCAGCTACGGTCTTGTACCCTTGGGAGGGTCTTGTAGATAGTCAGGCTTCTTAGCCATTTTCATTTGTAGTTGTCTGTACTCAGACATGTAATGCTTCCGCTTGTTGCTTGTATGCTCTGTATGTTGGGTCATGAGACCCATGTTTGTAATACTTGGCTCCTCGGAGCCTAATGAATAAATACTCTGAGTCGTAGAGTCTTGTTGTGATGCCATGTTGTATTTGCACATGTCGAGCATATTGTGTGTATGATTGAAATGCTTGGTATGTGTGGGATCCGACAATCTAGTGGCTTATCCTTGTGAGCCTCTCTTATGGGGAAATGTAGTCTCATGCTTCGACTGAGCTTTGGTAGTCCGCTACAGCCCGGTTTACCGGAGTCCTGCTAGCCCAGCACTACTGCTCCGGGACACTTAGACTGTCCGGCATGTGATTCACATCGTTCCTGTGTCTGTCCCTTCGGGGAAATGTCACACGGTGACTTCTGGAGTCCTGCTAGCCTGCTACACCCCGAATTCGCGGAGTCCTGTTAGCCCAGTTGCTACAGCCCGGATTCACACGCTGATGACTGACATGCTCGATGCTGTTTTATGTATGCATGTCCCCGTAAGTTAGTGCCACTTTGGGTTCACGACTAGTCATGTCGGCCCGGGTTCTCTGTCATATGGATGCTAGCGACACTATCATATACGTGAGCCAAAAGGCGCAAACAGTTCCGGGCCAGGTAAGGCGACCCCCGTGGGAATACCGTGTGTGAGGCCACAAAGTGATATGACGTGTTACCGGCTAGATCGGTGTGACTTAGAATCGGGGTCCTGACACATCTTCTTCATCCTCAATGTCCTCAAACATTGGCTTCTTATTGATCAACTCTTGTATGTCCACAGCTCGACAGGAAATCTTTTCGCCAGCATCATTGACGTGATGGTTCTCAAAGATATTAGGAACATCTGTGGAATCTTCTACATCAGGAGTAATGTAAGCATCATCTTGTTGTGCAACTTAATTAAACGAATTCCTCTGCTCATACCTTTGCAATACTCTCCAGTCATCACTAGGTGCAAATGTGCCTTCCAAGAAAAATATCTGTGTTGCTTGATTTGCCAAAATAAAAGGCTCGTAGGTCTGGTACACCGCCTTGATATTGATGGATTCGAAATAATCATCAGCTGTGGGTTTTGCGATCTTGGAAAACAGGTTATACCAATGACAGCACAACAGAACCACACACCGATGAACCTCGAAACTGGAGATATACTCCACTTGAACAATGTTAGCATACATTTTAGTTGTCACTTCGCCGTACTTATCCGTGCTCATGATGGAACTGTTTTGTGTCTCCATGCCTTCGTCGCGTGCAAGGGTGTTGTAGTGCAGATCTCCAACAACGCAAGATTCATAATGTCTTACGCAAGTATCAGGACCCATTGCTAGTGCGTAAAGGAAATCATCAGCTGCCTGCCCATCCTCCCGCATCTTCTTAACCTATGGTTGAAAGTGCGTTATATTGACTAGAGGGGGGGATGGGCGATTTTTACAAAGTGAGGAATTTCCCAAGTCACGAACAACTAGCAGTGGAATAAGTACTCAGATGCAAGCATTACAGAGTAGCAACAGGTTCATCATGATGAAATGAAAACAAGCATAGAGTACAGGAAGCATATAAACAGGATAAGCAGGCTAAAGACAAAGTGACTGAAGAATTAGGATTGTGGAAATAGAGAAAGTCTTGAGTCAAAGTCTACAAACAGTAATGATCAAGTTCATCAACACATAAATGAGGACATGAAAGGGTTGAGGAAATAGAACCAGTAGCTTGGTGAAGACGATGATTTGGTAGACCAGTTCCAACTGCTGTGACAGTTGTACGTCTGTTTGGAGCGGCTAGGTATTTAAACCTAAGGACACACAGTCTCGGACACACAGTCCTCACCATATTCTCCTGGAGCTTAGATCACACAGACCTCGCCCAATCACTCGTGGTAAGTCTTTAGGTGACTTCAGTCACTAGGCGATACACAATTTCCTCTTGGATGCTCTAGACCATGGCGCCTAAACTTCTGGAGGATGCACAGTCCTCAAAGGTAACAATCGTCGCTTCCACACAGGAACAATCTCTTCAGTGATGCTCAATCACTTTGGGTTTGTAGGTGTTTGTGTTTGGGTTTTCCTCACTTGATGATTTTCGCTGAAAGTCCTAGGAGGATAGGATGCTCTCAATGACAATTGTCAGTTTCTTTCAGAGCAGCCAATGAACTATTGGTTGTAGGGGGCGGCTATTTATAGCCTAGCGAGCAGCCCAACATGATAAGACATAAATGCCCTTCAATGATATGACCGTTAGGTGGGTAGATATTTTGGGACAGGTGGCGCATAGCACAACAATGGTCAGATATTTGATCTATCAAATTCCTCAGGGCTATCATGTTCCTCACTTGTAGGCAATCCGCACTGGGAAATTCCTAACTCCTCAGTCAAAACAAATTCCTCAGAGAACAGAAGATCTTCGTCTCTGTCACTTAAGAAATTGACTGAACTATATGAAATTTCCAATGGTTTCACTCGAAAGGATTGGGTAGGTGTACGATTTTGAGATGAGCATCACTTGGAAACTTTTCCTTAGTTTTACCTCGACCCCCTTTAACAGTACGGTGTTCCATATGACTCAAGAAAGAGAAAATGGAACTACGAAAACAAAAGTCTTCACGCTTCATAATCCTCGCATGAATATCAAGTCTTCACGGTTTCAAAGTCCTCAAGAAAACCAAAGTCTTCAGCTGAAGACATTCTTTTTTAGGGGTCGACTTTCATCATAAATATGAAACTCCTCATAGACTTGTAGACCAGTGTACACTCACAAACTCATTAGTCCCTTAACCTATCTGTCTTCAATACACAAAAATCACTAAGGGGCACTAGATGCACTAACAATCTCCCCCTTTTTGGTGATTGATGACAATATAGGTTAAGTTTTCAATGGGGATAAACATATGAAGTGTAAATACTGATATTGAGGAATTTGATTACAAGATATAGAAGAACTCCCCCTATATCTTGTAATTCATACACGCATTTAACATATGATATGAATAATTTGAAATGCATGATGAAATATGGTGTCTGATGAAATTCAACATGCGTGCATAAACGTACTTGAGGAAATAGCATGCAGAAAACAGAGCAAAAGTATCAGACCACCATAGGATATAAGTTTACAACTCGATAAACAAACACTTCAGAAGAGCAAGAGTTGTAACTTAACAAAAAAACGCCCATATAATAGACCCGCTTGAAGACTAACTCAAATTTCACACCCTTTGTCATCAAATGACCAAAAGGGATGAAAAAATGAGGACTAATTGTCGGTGTCAAAACCGGCGGATCTCGGGTAGGGGGTCCAGAACTGTGCGTCTAAGGTCGATGGTAACAGGAGACAGGGGACACAATGTTTACCCAGGTTCGAGCCCTCTCCATGGATGTAATACCCTACTTACTACTTGATTGATCTTTATGAATATGAGTATTACAAGAGTTGATCTACCACGAGATCGTAATGGCTAAAACCTAGAAGTCTAGCCTGTATGACTACATCTATCTTCGGACTAAGCCCTCCGGTTTATATAGACACTCGAGGGGACTAGGGTTGTACAAAGTCGGTTACAGAGAAAGGAATCTTCATATTTGGACGCCCAGCTTGCCTTCCACGCCAAGGAGAGTCCCATCTGGACACGAGTAGAGTCTTCGGTCTTTGTATCTTCACAACCCATCAGTCCGGCCCATGGCTAACAGGCCGGACACCCGTGGACCCCTTAGTTCAGGACTCCCTCAGTAGCCCCTGAACCAGACTTCAATGAAGAGGTGTCCGGCATGCAGATTGTCTTCGACATTGCAAGGCAGGTTCCCTTTTCCGAATATTCCAAGATAGTCTTCGGACGCAACGAACATGTTCGGCTCTGCAACACAAGTACCACACACAACCGTAGAGAGTATAATATTTCACGAGTCCAATACGCTGACAACTTTTTGCAATGTGACATCACGTCTGCCCGGTCATTACTTCGAACCGTTTTCATCTGCCATTCCATGTTTCGAGATGCGGTTTTCATTGGCAATTCTTGTCAAAGAAGAGATCATGTCCTCTTATTGTAGGATTCTCATCAATATGGGCATGGGTAATCCAACCGTGTTGTTTGCACAGCCCTTGGGAATAGGCGGGTTTTAAGGCGAGTGGGGAGGCGCTTGATATTCACTGCCTTTATAAGGAGATAAGGATTCCCCTTCTTCACCAACGCGTTCTCTCTCTCTGCCCTCCCATTCTCGGGCTCCAGCACCAAAGTCCTCATCTTTTTCACTTCAAGAAAGCACTCAACCATGTCCCGATCTGGAGGGCAAGGCAAGTGGATGGCCTCCTTAGTCAAGGAGAAGGACATCACTGAGCTTCGGGAGGCCGGGTATCTAGCGAAGGAAAATTTCCCACCGGCTTCCGGCCATGGGGCAAGTCTTCCCCACCCCAAAGCCCAATGAGAGGGTGGTGTTCATCCCCCATTTTGTCCGCGGGTTAGGGTTTCCTCTCCACCCTTTCGTCCGCGGACTTATGTTCTATTACAGGCTAGATTTCCATGATCTAGCCCCAAACTGCTTCCTCAACATCTCGGCATTTATTGTCGTGTGCGAGGCCTTCCTCTGCATTCCTCCCCTCTTCGGACTATGGCTCAAGATCTTCAACGTGAAGCCGAAGGTGGTGGATGGCCAACACGCGGAGTGCGGAGGAGCCATGGTGAGCAAGATGCCCAATGTCACATGGCCCAAAGGTACCTTTGTGGAGACGGTCAAGGAGTGGCCGAAGCTATGGTTCTATATCACAGAGCCTCGCGACGCCACCTGGGCTGCAACTCCCGAGTTCAAATCCGGACCTCCAATGCGGCTCACCTCCTAGATAGAGAAGAGCCCAAACTGGTCTTCGTCGGGCGAGCTGATAGCGCTGCAAACGTGCATCCAAAGCATGGTGGATAAAAACATCAAGCTCGTCCACGTGATCCAGGTGATGCTAGTTCGCCGGATCTTTCCATGCCAGAGACGAACATGCCCTTTATGGGAATTTGATCTGGAGAAGCACCAAACCTTGGAAAGGCTCTTCGGAACCACTCACGAAGATGTTTGGAAGATGGAACCCAAAAAGTGTGGAGGGCTTGGCATTCTTAATCTCCAAGTGCAAAGTGACGCTTTGCTTCTCAAATTTCTTCACAAGTTTTACAACCATTGGGACCTCCCTTGGGTGGAATTGATTTGGAACACATACTACACCACAAATCTTCCACATGCATCCGACCCATGTGGCTCATTCTGGTGGCGCGACGTCTCTAAACTTATGCCAATTTACCGTGGGATCACCGATGTGACAATACGAAGTGGATCTTCTGCTCTATTTTGGAAAGATGTCTGGATTGGTGATGTTCTGGCCGATACTCATCCCAGAGCCTTCTCTTCCGCACAGCTGGAAGACATATCGGTGAGGGATTTCTTGTGGAGCACGTCACTCGGTGAAACGTTCCATCTACTTCTCTCCTCACAAGGTCATGACGAGACACGAGATCTACAACAACAAACCATGCATATTGAACTCATGGATTCTTCGGCCAATGATGAATGGAATTGTGTGTGGGGATCAGATTACTCAGCCAACAGGTTCTACACCTTCTAATTCAAAGATGTCTAGGCGCACCAAACATACAAATGGATCTGGAAATCCAAGTCAACAATGAAAATTAAAGTTTTTGGCTGGTTACTACTATCAGATAGACTCAACACTTGCAACATGTTGAAAAGGAGACACTATGACATTGGCACAGACTTTGGTTGCCTTCTGTGCACGACCTGCCAAGATGAGACTGTGGAGCACCTTTTCTTTGAATGCACCTTTAACCTTGCATGCTGGAATGAACTTCGTATCATGGGACATGAAGCTAACAATCGGCTAGACTGGGTGGACAAGGCTAAAGCTTCCTGGAACCAACCATTGTTCATGGAATTTTTTCTTTTGGCATCCTGGAGCATCTAGAACGAAAGAAATAATAAACACTTCAGAGGAGTGATCCCATCACAAGATTCCTGGCGTGCAAGACTCAAGGAAGATCTCTCCCTCCTTACCTATAGAGTGCGAGACAAACATAAAAATTTCCTTTCCCCCTTTATTAGCTCCCTGTAGAATCCCCCCTCCCCCACCCCCCAACCCTCGTTCCCAAAGGGGATGACTTGTAAATAACCTCATGTACCATATATTCTATTCTTTAATTTAATTGCAGTAGGTGCCTCTCCTACTGTTTCAGGTGTCAAAAAAAGGGCAACAAGACGCCGCCGGACATAGACTCGGACCGCGGGCACGATCTTGCCCATCCGGCTAGTGCGGTAAGTCTTTCTTGTCTCAAGGTGCATCCTCTACTTTCTTGTTCAAGGAAGATATCTAAAACTTCACTATTTACTTTTCAGGTATGGACAGAGAAAGCGAAGCGGATTCGGTGTCTGGCTCCGCTGCCCGAGGAACCAGTCATCCCGCTCATGGCGAAGATGCTTGTTCCGGCGCCCTACAAGGCGCCAGAGAAGAAGGCCAAGGGGGCCAAAGGTGGACCTCGCCGCAAAGGAGCTTCGGGCATGTCGTCCGAAGACAAGACTCACTCCTCCGGCGTCGAAGACGACGACGGGGAGGAGGAAGAAAGCAACTCTCCCCCTGGTGGGGGAAGGATGAAGAGGGCGGCCTCCACGAATCTGGAGGCGGAGGCACCCAAGAGGGGGAAGGGCCCCCTCACGAATAACTCCGCGTCGGACGCCGACTGTAGCCCAGAGCGACGCCCCCGAAGCAAGCCCCTGGTCGCATCGTAAGTACTGAAAACCCGTATTCATCCATGTATTTGGCCTCTCCTCTTCAAGGTATTAACATGTTTAATTATGCTATTGCAGTCCGGCCCACGACAGCTCCCCGCGATCCTCATCAGGAGGTTCGGTAGATTCAAAGGCGATGGCCAGCGAGTCACGGCCGACCGCTCACTCTCCCAAGGCCAAGGGCGACGATGAGGTGCTGTCCCAAAGGACCTTCCCAGGCCAGAGAGGTTCAGGAGGCCGTCAGGGTGGCGCCAGAGGGCAAAACCTCAGTTGTCGAACAACTGGGGGAGCAGGTCCCCATGGAGACTGGCGATGGGGGCCGCGTTCAGTTCGGACCGCAGCCGAACACAGTTCCGGAGACCCATACAGCTTCGGGATCCAGTGAGCAGCCTCCTTCCAGAGAAGGAGGTGTGCCTGTCCCGACGGTGACCTCTGTCCAACCAGAGGCACCAGATAATCTGCTGGAAGCGCTACGAGACGCTTCCATTGTGGAGGAACACCGTATACTTATTGGTACGGTGATTGAGAGGGTTCAGTCCGGCAAGAGCGGACTGACCGAAGCCTGCGGCAGCCTGCTGACAGGCTTCAAGGTAAGGGATGCAAAAGAAAAAGTCCTAGTATAGACAGTAGCCCCTGAGACACTGTCCAGTGTTGTAGCCCCTGAGACACTATCCAGTGTTCGCAAAGAAAAGCCAGACAGAGGATCAATTAATTTTCGCAGGAAACTTACTAAATATGTCTTATGTGAATAAGCAGGCGTCGTTGCTGGCCGCAACCTCTCAAGCACCGGAGGTCTCCGAACTAAAGCTGAGTCTGGAGCTGGCCGAAGAAGAGCTCGGCCTTGTAAAAAGGCAGCTGGAGGACAAGCGAGGTATGTTGTAACTAGCTGTTTATTCAGAAAGAATGAATGATGTGTATTGAACGTAGTGCCATGATATTTGTAGGAGCGGCGACCGAGGTCGAGGCGCTTAAAAAGGCCCTGGCCGAAGCCGAGGAGAAAGCTGCCAAGGAACAAGCCGCTCGTCAGAAGCACGAGGCTAGGCTTAATGAGGTCCAGCAAAAGCTCCAGGATGCCGTGAAAAGGTGCGAGACCTTGGAGCGCGATGTTTCAGCTCAAGAGATCGAACTCGCCAAGGCTCGCCAAAGGGCGGAAGAGGCCCAGGTGAAGCCAGGGCGCCCTCCAGGAGATCCAGGCGGCCAAGAAAATCGCGGCGGGTAAGGCATTTAGTATGCAAAGCAACCATGTGAAGAAGAAGTATTTCCTACTTCTCCAGGGGCGTTTGCGGATCTGCCGCGCAGTGTTTCAGACGCTACGGAATTCTTCCGGGCCGAAGAAGGGATCTCAACAGAGAAGCTGTTCTGGTCACAATACCTTGCGCCAGAACATCTAGTGCCCTTTACTGATCAGCTAAAACAGCTGGTCGAGCTGCATAGAGTGCAGAACTAGCCATGAAGGACTTAATAATCCTGTTGTGGCCTGCCGAAGCTATACCCAACAGCTACTTCGGTCTCGTGAAGTGGCTGGTAGATGCCTACCCTCGGCTGGACGTCGTCAAGCGGTCGGCCTGCATCGAGGGCGCGCGCATGGCCTTCGCCCGCGTCAAGGTGTGGTGGCCGAAGATGGACGTCGTCAAGCTTGTGACCGAGGGGCCGCCTGAGGGCAAGGAGCACCATGCGCCCGAGCGGTATTTTGAAGACGTCCTGGAGGGGTCTCATATTGTGGCGAAGCAATGTGGGCAAGACATTATCTCTGAATGAATACATTCATATTGTCTCTGGCTTGTATGATGAAACAAAGTTGTTATGTAATATAATGTTTGCTTAAAAAAATTCAGCTCCTGTGCGGCCGTGTTGTATGAAATCTGAGAGTTGGCCAGTCGTCGGCTTCTACCCCCATGTAGGTTGCACGGGGGTGTTCGGGATGGAATCTAAACACTCTTGATCCAATTGTTTTGTCCATGAAGGAGGTGTTTAGCGCAACGAACCAAGAAATCAGACTATGCGGCCTGAACACCCTCACTTAGCCATAGGAGTTTGACAATAAATATTTAAGCACAACCCCTAGTATCCAAACTAGGATGCTGTAAACACCTGATCGCGCAAGTACCAATCCCTCGCGTAATGCGGCAAAAATCTCTAAAGAGTTGGGACCTCCAAAGAGCTGACCGGCTATCACCGCATCATGACAGTCAGTTTTCGGCTTTCTCTACTGAGGTGCTCATCCGGTTAAACCAGGGCACAATCGCAGTAGTTCTCCCTTTACTACCCTAGCCGATATAACGGAACATAAGGTAGCAAGCACAGGAGCCGGGCAACCGAACTATTGACCAAAGACATGATTCAGAGCCAATGCATATAGTGCTAAATTCGGGGTGGCGAACTATACTGTAAAAAGTGTTCGGACTTTGTTGCCATGTTGTGGGGCGCTATGAAGCCCCTGGCAAATTGAAACGTACCAAAGTGTATGGGTGCTATTTGATAAGGTTATCAAAAAAAGAAAATAGGAAAGAGTAGTAAGCTAGAGCCGTAGAATTTGGGCCGCAAACTGTTTCCATTATAATTTGTTTAATACGTCAAAGCGCATTCGTATAAGTAGTGCAATAAGCAACATGCTATTTAATATGCCACAACCAAGGGAGAGCTGCGTGTGGGCCCGGAAAATAGGTAGAGTGGTCGTTTAAAGAGACCACCTGGAAATTCCCCTCTACGTCCATGCTTACTGCCGTCTTGGTGCATTTATCCTTCGAAAGGACCTGCGATCAAGCCATCAGGGAAGGCCTGTGGAAAAGAAACCTGAAAAGGAGGAAAAAGGAAACAGTGAAAGTATGTGTGTCCGGGGGATCACAAGCTAGTTATACCTCAGTCTATGCCCATGGAATTTTGAGTGCGTAGTTATGTACGCGCGGTACGAATGCCGCCAATTGATCGGGACTGGGACGGAGGCCGAATTGCTAGTGAAGCTCTTGATGAGCCGATCTGTCCTGCTGTAGAATAGTCGGGACTCTCTTGACAGTGTCTGGGAGCTCGGCCGCCGAATTAAGGTTCTGCTTGAGAAGGCCGCTCTATACTTCTGCTGCTAAGGCAGTGATGTGGTCCTCGTTGTGGAGGGAGTGTTCCGTGTTTGACGCCACGTGGTCCGGGCATCTTGAGCTTGAGATAAGCATAGTGTGGCACCGCGTTGAACCGAGCAAATGCAGTTCGTCAAAGCAGTGCGTGATAGCCGCTGTGAAAAGGGACGATATCGTAGATTAACTCTTCGCTTCGGAAGTTGTCCGAAGATCCGAAGACTACCTCTAGTGTGATTGAGCGTGTATAGCGGGCCTCTACACCTGGTATGACTCCTTTAAAGGTAGTCTTTGTGGGCTTGATCCGTGACGTATTAATGCCCATTTTCCACGCTGTATCCTGATAGAGCAGGTTGAGGCTGCTGCCGCCGTCCATTATGAGTCGCGTCAGGTGGAATCCATCAATTATTCGGTCAAGGACCAGTGCGGCCAAACCGCCGTGACGGATACTGGTCGGATGATCCCGACGATCGAAGGTAATTGGGCATGACGACCATGGATTAAATTTTGGGGCGACTGGCTCCATCGCATAGATGTCGCTGAGCGCGCGCTTGCGCTCCCTCTTGGTGATGTGGGTAGCGTATATCATGTTCACCATTTTGACCTAAGGGGGAAACTTCTTCTGTCCCCCTGTGTTCGGCTGCCGGGGTTCCTCGTCACCGTCCTCGCTTTGCGATCCCCTCTCCTTGTTTTCGGCATTGAACTTGCCGGCCTATTTAAAAAGCCAGCAATCTCTGTTGGTATGATTGTCTGGTTTGTCTGGGGTGCCATGGATCTGGCACGGACGGTCGAGTATGCGGTCCAACCTAGATGGTCCCGAATTGTTTCTTTCATATGGCTTCTTCCGCTGACCGGTTTTGGAGCCACTGAATCCGGCGTTGACTGTAGTGTCATCGGTGTTATCACCATTGCTTCGACGTTTGTGCCTGTTGCGTCAGAGCTTGCTGTTGTTGTTTTTTTACCTCGGAGGTGCCCGCTTCGCTTGCCGTGTTTTTGCTACGGGCCAGCCAACTATCCTCACCCGCATAAAAGCGGGTCATGAGTGCCGTAAGGGCTGCCATGGACTTCGGCTTTTCTTGGCCGAGGTGGCGGGTGAACCATTCGTCGCGGATGCTGTGTTTGAAGGCCGCTAGGGCTTCGGCGTCCGGACAGTCAATGCTCTGGTTCTTTTTAGTTAGGAACCTAGTCCAGAATTTCCTGGCTGACTCTCCGGGCTGTTGAACTATGTGACTTAAGTCATCGGCGTCTGGTGGCCGGACATATGTACCTTGGAAGTTGTCGCGGAAGGTGTCTTCCAAATCCTCCTAGATGCCAATAGAGTTTTCAAGCAGACTGTTTAACTAGTGCCTAGCTGGCCCTTTGAGTTTTCACAGGAGGTATTTGATGGCATGGAGGTCGTCTCCGCGGGCCATATGGATATGGAGAAGAAAATCCTCGATCTACACTGCGAGATCAGTTGTCTCATCATATGATTCAATATTCACTGGTTTAAACCCTTCTAGGAATTCATGCTCCATTACTTCGTCAGTGAAGCAAATAGGGTGTGCGGCGCCTCTATATCGGGCCACATCGTGACGTAGCTCCAATGGAGTCCGTCTGCGGTTTTCGGCCCGGGCATGACTAGGCTTGTGACGTCCGAATAGATAGCCATCGTCGCGTGTCGGGGCGTGTCCTCACGATCCGTAGATCGATCTGGTATGTCCTTCTCTATTGTCCAGGTCCTGTCGAAGGTCATATGTATAACCCCGAGTTGTTTTATCTCTGCCTTTACGGCGAGGTGAGGCGGACTGGTGTTCGGCTTGAGTTGCCGCTTTGTCCCGACCACGTGGTGGTCGGTCAGCCGCATTGCGCGATGATGGTACGGGATCGGGCGCCTCATCATCGAACTGGGGTAGCAATTTTTGCTTCGGGTAACTTTTGGCTGGGCGCTCGAGGTTGTATTCTTCGGCTGCCAAGACATCAGTCCATCTATTGTTGAGCAGATCTTGGTCAGCTTGAAGCTGCTGCTGCTTCTTTTTCAGGCTCCTTGGAGTGGCTATTAGCCGGCGCTTAAAGCGCTCCTGCTCGAGAGGTTCCTCAGGCACGATAAAATCCTCGTTGCTAAGGCTCACCTCATCCTCGGAGAGTGGAAGATAATTACTATCCTCCGAGTCATCGTTTATGGCCTGTTCGTCAGGGCTAACGTGCCCGTTTTCCTGTTCCTCCTGTTCGGAAGTTATCTCAATGGGGTCTTCATTATCTTTGGCATCATCCGGAGTATTGTTTTCTCACGTGCCGGTATTGTTGTCTTTTCCACGACATGACTTGGAGCGGCCCCGCTGACGCCGGCGTTTTGGCTGTATCATAGGAAGTTTATTCTCAATTGGATCTTCTTTGTCATCGTCGTTAGTTCCTTTAGGTGTATCCACCATGTACACGTCGTAAGAAGAGGTGGCGGTCCAGCGTCTGGTAAACGGTGGGTTTTGGCCCTGCTCCTCATCGGCATCATCGTCCATACCATCGATGTCTTCGGAGTCATAATCAAGCATGTCGGTAAAATCTTTGATAGTGGCTATAATTTGGGCAGTGGGTGGGAAGCAAAACTCTCCATCATCAGCCTCTAGTTTGAACTGGATATAGTTCGGTTGTGAGCCCTCCGCTAAGGATACCGCTTTTAACGAGTTTAACACGTCGCCCAGAGGTGAGTGCGAATGTCCAGGGAGCTGAATTCGACGACCGATGACTGATCGAGCTCGATGCACGTTGACGCAAACGGTTCAGAACCTGTAGCCGGAAATGAGTCCGAGGCTCAGGTGACATAGATCGGACTCGAAGTTGGGTCTATGTGCGGCTCTGACGCCACTGGGACTGCGGCATCCGTGGCGGGGTTGTGCTTCCTGTCTTCGGATGGCGCGATCTGCTCCGGATCTAAGGCCAGAGCAGTTACAGGTGTTATCTCCAGGGTACGGTCCGATAACAGATTTAAGTCATGTTCATCGTGGTGACAGGGAGCGACTGCCGTGGTCTTGAATCCGTCGAAGATCAAGTCTCCGTGGATATCTGTGACGTAGTTCAAGCTCCCGAAGCTCACCTGACGGCCAGGGCTGTAGCTATCGATCTGCTCTAGATGGCCAAGTGAGTTGGCCCGTAGTGGGAAGCCGCCGAACATGAAAATTTGTCTGGCGAGGAAGACTTCCCCTTGGACAGCATTGTCATAGATGATTGAAAGGGCCATCAAATCTTTTGAGGATGGCATAGTGGAACTCTCAATTAAAGCACCAATGTCGGTGTCAAAACCGGCATATCTCGGGTAGGGGGTCCCGAATTGTGCGTCTAAGGTCGATGGTAACACGAGACAGGGGACACAATGTTTACCCAGGTTCTGGCCCTCTCTATGGAGGTAATACCCTACTTCATGATTGATTGATCTTGATGAATATGAGTATTACAAGAGTTGATCTACTACGAGATCGTAATGGCTAAAACCCTAGAAGTCTAGCCTGTATGACTACATTTGTCTTCGGACTAAGCCCTCTAGTTTATATAGACACTGGAGGGGGATAGGGTTGTACAAAGTCGATTACAGAGAAAGGAATCTTCATATTTGGACGCCCAGCTTGCCTTCCACGCCAAGGAGAGTCCCATCCAGATACGGGTAGAGTCTTCAGTCTTTGTATCTTCACATCCCATCAGTCCGGCGCATGGCTAACAGGCCGGATGCCCGAGGACCGCTTAGTCCAGGACTCCCTCACTAACGCCCCTGAAGAATATCATCATCAAGTCGATGGAGGAGTGCCAGCGTTGTTGGGGTCATCCGTTGGAGTAGGGCCTGCCGTGGTGTCGCTCAAATCTTCGGCTTCATCTGTCTCGCGCGATGAGGAATATGAGCTGGCGACGAGCTGAGGAACTTTGACCTTCCTGAATTTCTTCAAAGGTGGTTGTGCCCAGTCAAAGTCCTATTGGAAGCCCATCTCTTTGAGATCTTCAGAACTGTAGAGGTTAGACAGAATATCCCAAGTGCGGTCAAAGACTTCATGCAGGTAGTAATGGTTCTTCTTCATAGTATTTTGAGTGACTGTCATGTTCTAAAGAATTGCACCAAACTGACGCTTGACCCACTTGTGATTTCTATCAACTTTCCGATGTAGGCTGAGGAGAAGCTCATGGTCAGTCATCACACATGGAGCAGTGGCTTGAGGATATTGCTTTGAAGCGTTTGCGGTAGTATCATGTGTTGCAGAGTCATCATTGGTGGAATATGATGCAGCTTTGCATAACTGTCCATCCAATGGACTAGTGCCTTCATCAATGACAGCAGCCTTGCCCTTCTCATCAGTGGAGGAAATAGTCCTTTTGAGGACTTCAGTTGGTGGCAAGTAGCTGAGATGATTTTGAAAGTCATCCATGTAATGAATTGAAGACCTTCATATGATGAATCTCATAATCCATGGTGCATAAGGCTTCAACTCAAAAGGTGACAAAGCAGCATTGGCCAAAGTCCTCATGAAGAAATCATGGTAGTTGATATAATACCATGTATGATATTGAATAGCAGATTCTTCATTATGCCAACAACCTCTTCTTCACCTGAGTTGTGGCCCTTGATTGGACTGAGGGTTTTGATCAATATGCGATAAATAGTTCTTCGCAGATAGAGCAAATCCTTGACGAGGAATGTGGTCCTTGGAGCTTGGCCAGGCTTCAATGGCTTCATCAGAACTTGCATCAGATGATTTGAAAGTTCTGGTTCAACATAGATTAGCCTTGCACCTTCAATGGGAGGACTGACTGGTACGGCGTGAAGCAATTCAGAAGCCGGAGCTTTGTAATGAGTGTGTTCGGTCATCCAGTCGAGCACCCATGAATTCACATCTTCAACATTGCCAGTGATGTGCAGCGTGGCATAGAACTGAAGAATGAGTTCTTCATTCCAATCGCAGATGTCGGTGCAGAAGTTGAGTAGCCCAGCAGCATGAAGAACACCGAGGACTGGGGTGAAGCATTGAAGAGACTCCATATCCATATGAGGAATTTGTTCATGGTCAAAAATCTTGTCCTTATCAAACAGCAGTGAGGAATAGAAATTCATTTGACTGGCCGTCCAGAAACACTTGCGACAAAGTCGAGCAGGGTCGTAGGGATTGTAGTCAGAGAAGAAATGATGTTCATTAGAGAAGTCATCAGCCTTGAATCTGCTTCTTGGTGTGATGATTCTGTGGCTTGGGCTGAAGATTTACAGTTGAAGTCTTCACAACCTTTTGACGCACAACCTCTAGAGCCACAGGCTGAGGAATTTCAGTAGCAATTTCATCAGCAGCAGCCTTGGCCTCCATTTCTTCAGCACTAGCGGCTGGAACTTCTTCTGGAATAGAAAGAAGTGAAGCTTGATGTCCGTCAGAGCCCATATGAATTTTCTCAGTTTGGACAGGGGACTGAGGAACTTGATGAAGTGGTTTGGTCAGTGGTGAATTGGGGTGCTGACTCTCCCAATAGTCATCATTCTGAATTGGAGTTGTAGACCCAATGTCCACATCCTCATCTTCTTCATCAATTTCTTCAACGTCTGCCTCTTCAGCTGTGAACTGAGGCATGGGCGATGATACCAGCGGAGTTCAAGGGATATTATCCACTTCAATTTCTTCATCCAACTGCTCTGACGAAGCAGCGGAAGGATTTTCTTCATCCTAGTCACTGGGAATGACATATTCCTCACCAAAGGGAACAATCTCCTTTGATGGCATGCTTGGTATTGGAACAACATCAATCGGGTTCTCAAATGAGCTCGTCAAGGTCTTCACTTTATTAGGAGATGAAGACTCTGTGGTTGATGATGCTTTCCTTTTCTTCACTACTGCTCGCTCTGCAACTTTGGTCTTCTTTGCTTCTGATGCAGAAGGAAGGTTGGTACTTGTCAACGGTGATGACTTTGCAGGAGGAGTAGAGGAAATAGGTTCAATTTCTTCAAGCCCAACTGATGCAGTTGCCATGGCATGTTAAGATTCCTTAGGCACAATAGCAGATGCTTCGACTCGCCTGGTTTGTTCTTCAGGCGCAACATTGGAGGTTGCCCTGGCAGTTTCTTTAGAGCCTGGAATATCTTCAGCAGCCCTGGTACTTTAATTCTCTTCAACAATCTGATTTTCATCAGTGGTGCTTGCATTTTCTTCAGTTGGCTGAGCAGATGATTCAGCCTGAGGAATTTCATGTTGCGATGAAGCTGCAACATTTGATGTGCATTTCTTCGCCATTTTGACGACTCTGACTTTGGCACCTAGCCAGTCTGCATGATACGCGTCAAATTCATCACTGAGTGCTTTGATCTCAGTCTACATAGTCACAAGTTCATCATGAGAAATTTTCACAACATCTTTCTTCAGAAAATTCTCCTTCTTATACCGAGCTTTCTTCACTTGCTTGGCCTTCTCAAATTTCCATTTTTCTTCGCCAATAAAGGCCGTCAACATATAACTTTGGCCAGGAGTGAGGTTGAAATCAGGCATAGGAGTGTTAGGGTCCTTGTGCCATAGATCAATCTACTCAAGGATCAACTTTGGATCCAGCAGAAGTGGGACTTCACTGACTTTGGCTCTAGCGGCCCTTGCTTGTCTATCTCTGATGATTTCAGCAAATTGTTCATCATTAGCTTCGACTTCACTTGACGGAACTTGAAAGGTAGCCTGCTTCTTGTGAGGACTTGGCCTTGAGCCTCGTACAGTAGTGGCCTTTTTCTTCAGCAAGGTTGGACCAGTTGAAGACTGAGGCGGAGCTGAGGAACTCGCTGGTGCTCCTGAAGTAATAGAGATTCCAGTGGTCCTTTGGCAAGAGGGAAGATGCACAGGTGCCGAGGACTTTGCAGCAGTTGCTGAGGATTTTGTAGAGGGGGCTGGAGCTGCTTTTGAAGAAGTAGCTAGAGGAATAGGCCGTGAGGGCTTTGAAGAGCTTGGTCGTGAGGGCATTGCAGCTGAAGAACTTTGCTTGACAGCTGGTTTCTTCGGCATTACCTTCTTGGGCTTGCTAGCAGAGGCCTCAGCAGCGGCAGCAGTAGAATCTTCTTTGAATTTCTTCACTTCTTCTTTGGCCATTTTGGCCAACTTAGCTTGTTGCTTGGCCCACTCCTTGGGAAAATCCTCACCACGCTTGATGCTAGTGGGATCAGAAACTTGTCCTGGTGCCAATGGACGTCTTGGACATGAAGGGTGTATGGCGAATTTCTTCATGTACTTCGGACTCACATATCTGTACTCCCTCCATTCTCTTGCCCATCTTCTTTCAATCCGTTGAATGCGCACCTTGCGCTGATTTTTGTTCTCCTTGCCATGAGTGGCTTCATCGGTAGTGCAATATTCATCATATATGTCATCAGGGATTTCAAAAGAAGTATTCGCTTCTGGTCTCTTTCCCCCCTTCTGGGGTCTTTTACCATCAGCCATATTCTTCATTTGAGGATTTTGAACAATCGAATTTTCTGATGAGGTATGCAATTTGTCTTGAAGAAATGCTGCAAATGAGTTAAGTTGATGAGAACCTAGAGATTCAGCAGCGGACATGTGTACCTGTGAACAATGTATAGGTGAGAAGAATTTGGAGAGGTCATATGCGTTCTAGAAGTTTTTCAAAAGAATCAAGTTTGAGGAATTTGACTAGGGGTGTCTTCAGGAATTTCACTAAGCATTCTTGACTTAGGTTCCAGAGTTGTATAGATTGAAAATCCACACCATTGAGGAATCTTGAGGAAAAACGTTGCTTAGAGAAACTAATCAAGAACAGATGCAAGTTGGTGTTTAAGGACATGAAAGTTGAAGAATAAACACCTTTTGAAGATTTTGTGGAAATCAACAGAATCAACCAGGGTAGTAAAAATAGATTTTATTTACCCTTGACGAAGAACATGACGAACTAAGAGTAGAAGTTGAGAAGCTCGTCTGTTCAGATCTTCTACGCCCTAACTTGGCGGCGGAAGACAGCTACGGCGGCGGCGGGGTGAAGATTTCTGCGGCCGGCGCGAGTACGACCGCGACGTGGTCGAGACAGTGAAGCTCTTGCTCACTGGCGACAATGGAGAGTAGAGGCGGCGCTAGGTCAGAGAGCTCGAGCGAGGGGAGTGAGATCAAGCAGAGTAAATTAGGTTTGAGGAGGGCGAGCGGTATTTATAGTCGAGATGAAAAACCGCTCATCCGAGGAAAATGGAGGAACGTGCCCCTGACCCTTCTCATCCTAGCGACATGTATCACCCACGTACTGTGTAGTGGAGATCGTTTTAGATCGTGGGTGAGTATTTTAATCTTATCGAGGGATGCGAAACGGTTTGAGCGGCAAAAGCCAAAAATTCAGGTAAGAATATTTTAAAGTTTCGTTCACAAATTCTTCAGCTGACAAGGAGACGGTCAAGATTTTGAACGGGTTTGAAATAGAACGCACATGAAGAATTTGTGAACAGACTAGGTTGAGTTTAGCATAGAGTGGGACGGGTCCGATCACATTCACTTAGGCAAAAAGTCAACTTGAAGAATTAGCTATAAGTGAATGTTGTAGAGGAGTGAAAACTCATATATATATAGTCAATGAAGAACACAGTCGGAAAGAGTGAAGACTTTGCAAAGTTGAAGAATTTGAACAACAGAGGAATTTCAAAACTGAGGAAAAACTCAAATTGAAGATTTTCAACTTTTGTTGGTGGCGTGATCCACCGTATAAGAATAATGACTTTAGAGGCCGTGTACAATTGTCGTAGGGCTCTGAGAATCAAATTGTTCATTAATTTCTTCACACTTAGAGGGTTAGTCTTCATTGATTGAAGAAAAACATTACTACATGTGTTGCACATCTAAGTCATCAATTTTGCATAAGTGTTAGGATGTGTGTCCTTTTCAAAGAACATTCGAAGATTCTAAGATATTTAGCTCACACTGCAACTTGCGAAATCTCTTCTTATCCAAGGGCTTTGTGAAGATATCGGCTACTTGTTCTTTAGTCTTCACATGCTCAATAGAGATGTCGCCCTTCAACACATGATCTCGAAGAAAATGATGACAAATCTAGATGTCCTTTGCCTTTGAGTGCTGAACTGGGTTATGAGCAATCTTGATGGCACTCTCATTGTCACAGAAGAGTGGCACATTCTTCACATTGATGCTGTAGTCCTTGAGGGTTTGCTTCATCCAGAGCAATTGAGCACAACACGAACCAGTTGCAATGTACCCAGCTTCAGCAGTAGAGAGTGATACGCAGTCCTGCTTCTTCGAGGACCAACATACTAAAGATCGTCCGAGGAAATGGCATGTGGCTGATATTGAGTTGTGATCCACATGATCACCACCATAGTCAGAGTCAGAATATCTAATGACATCAAAAGACAAGCCCTTGGGATACCATAATCCAAGTGTTGGAGTGTGAGCTAGATATCGAAGAATATGCTTCAGAGCCTTATGGTGTGATTCCTTCAATGTAGCTTGAGAACGGGAACACATGCAAACACTAAGCATAATATCTGGCAAATCATGGATCGGTATACCTTTTGATCTAAGTCTATACCATTTTCATCAGTGCATAGATGGACATTTGTGGGCATAGGGATTTTGACGCCTTTGCAAACTTGCATGCCGAATTTTGTGAACACATCCTTGAGGTATTTCTCTTGAGATATCAAGATGTCATTGCGCTGTTGATGAATTTGAAGACCTAAGAAGAATTTCAGTTCGCCCATCATGGACATTTGATATTCCTCGCTCATCATATATGCAAATTCATCACTGTAACGTTGATTAGTACAGCCAAACATAATATCATCAACATATATTTTGCACACGAATAATTCATCATCATAGGTTTTGGTGAAAAGAGTTGGGTCACGTGAACCGGGTTTGAAGCCTTTCTTCATGAGGAATTCATTCAAAGTATCATACCACACCCGAGGGGCCTGCTTGAGGCAATAGAGGGCGTTATTGAGTCTGAATACTTTGTCAGGATGGTTAGGATCTTCAAAACCTGGGGGCTGAGCATCATATACTTCTTCCTCAAGCTTACCATTGAGGAATGCACTTTTCACATCCATTTGATATAAGATGATATTATGATGGTTAGCATAAGCAAGCAATATGCGAATAGCCTCGAGTCTAGCAACTGGTGCAAAAGTTTCATCGAAATCAATTCCCTCAACCTGTGTGTAGCCTTGAGCTACAAGACGAGCCTTATTCCTCACCACAAGGCCATTTTCATCTTGCTTGTTGTGGTAGATCCATTTGGTACAGATGATATTGTGCATGTGTGGGTCTGGTCGCTTGACAAGTTACCAGACATTGTTGAGCTCGAATTGATGTAATTCCTCTTGCATCGCTTGAATCCACTCAGGCTCCAGAAATGCCTCATCAACTTTGGTCGGCTCTGTGATAGAGACAAAAGCAAAGTGCCCACAAAAGTTAGACAAATGAGAAGCCCTTGATCGTGTGAGCGGACCTGCTATGTTGATGTCATCGACGATTTTCTCGATCTGCACTTCATTTGCAACTCGAGGATGAGCGGGTTGACGACGTTGAGTGGGCTCAACATTTTCTTCAGAGCCATTTTCTTCAGGTGCACCATGTCACGGGAAACCGCGGCCACCTATGGGACCAGGAGGCCCCTTGCTGGTTCGGCAGGGGGGAGTCGCGTTGCACAAAGAGCAGACGAGCGTGTGGCTGCACAGCAAAGATCACACAGGCATTTTTACCTAGGTTTGGGCCGCCGCGAGGCGTAAAACCCTACTACTGCTTTGGTGGATCGATGATGGAAAGGTGGTAGTGGGGCGTAGTACACTTGCCCGGCAAAGGTTGCCTTAGGGCGGCAGTGGCTACGTGCGTATGGGGGTGTGAGTTATCCAACCTTCTAACCCTTTCTATCATTGTCATGGGCCTCCTTTTATAGATCAAGATGTTACCACAATGGCAAAGTAGTCATTATGCACTGATAAGATAGCAAACTGTGCTATCAGACCTAACTCTGCGGGCTGACAGGGTGCATTAAATGCACCGCTCAACGTCACATCGATGGTTGCCCGGCAAGGCTTGCTGGGCTATCTCGCTAGCTTCCACATCTGCTAGCTTGACACGTCGCGGGACGGGTGTCATCTGCAGGTATTTCCTGTAGGGAGAGGCTGCCATGTGGTGAATGGCTGCCACTTAGACACTTCGCGGCTTGACACCATAATGATTGACGACGTGGGTTGTATCGGAGTAGTTGGTGAGGTGGTTTTGCCTCCATGTTTCCCGGCCGGCCCTGCCAGGACGTCTTGGACGTCTTCTGCCGGGGGTGGCCTCGCCCCTTGCCGAGCTTGCCTGCTTGGCAAAGGAGGCCCTTCTCCTGATGGTATCTTGCTTCTCTGGCTTAGTCCTGGTCCCTCTTATGTGCATGTTGGTCCTTTGGAGATCTTGGTTCCTTGTACTCTGTCTTGGGTTGGTGCTTCAATCTTGTCCCCGTGCTTGTGCACAGTCTGGGCAACAGACCTAGGGTCTGTTGCACCGACAGAAGCCCCGAGCCTGCCCCGAGCACGCTGCCAAGCATCGGACCTAATAAGTGCACAGGCGGGGTTGCTGAAGAGGCTGGTCTCTTGACGTCTTCTTTGCTTCTTCATTAACCTTGATTCCTGGCCAGTTTCCAGTTTCTCCACGCGTCGTGTAAAGCCAATAGTGGTGGAGTTCGCTCCAGTTATGGCTCATAAATGACTTTAATGCACTGGGTAGAAACTGCAAATTCACTCCTCCCACCACGCCCTTATACTTAGCCACGTATGCTGCATGCATCGCGCAAGGTAGGTAACGGAGGCTTGTGGCATGGGAGAGCATCAAGGCGAGGGCCCGGTCATCTTGAATTGGCGGAGGAGGATGGTGGCCGCCCATTGAGGGAGCGGCTCCCCTCCTTGGTCCACCTATAAAAGGAGGGGTCGAGGAGGGCGGAGTCATCCACCATTGCATTCTTCCTCTTCTGTCTTCTGCTGGTTATCTTGAAGAGAAGAGCCTGGGGAAAGCCCCACAGCTCTTGGTTGGGGCTAGTGTTGCCAAATGCTGGTGCTAGTGCTCGGGGAGTGAGCCTGGTCCTTGCTGTGGCAAATCTCTTGGTTGCTTCGAGGCTCGGCCGGGAGGCGGGGCTGGAGACCATTGGTAAACCTAGCACAGCCCCTCCTGGAAGCCTTGGGGCTGATGTCGATGAGAGGCGCGCCTTCCTGCCCACCAAGGTGGGGAGCGGTGTGCCTCAATCCCCCTGGCCATCTTGGCCGCTCGTCACCATCCCGGGGAAGGCACCGAACTTGAGTCTTGGCGCTGTACGGGAGCAGCGCTGGTGAGGAGAAAACAAGGGAAGACGGAGAAGGCGGGTGGCAGGGGTCAGCTCGAAGTACGATGGCATGGATGCCTTTGCCTACGACCGGCGACCTGCCGGCTCGTCTTTCCGTTCTTCCCCTCCCTCCCAGGCATCATCATCACCAGCCTCCTAGAGTGATGGCCGGGGAGGGATGTTCTCCTGGCGCCTTCGCCTCCCTTCCAGTAGTCTTTCGAGTGAGCTTTGGTGGATGACTCCATCGGCGCTCAAGCCGGGGATTCTTGCTGGCTGTCGGTGTACAAAAGAAGGGGCACACCTTTATACCCCTTTACCTGTGCACGGGCAGTCGGAGCCGCGCCGACGGTCGCACCAAGAAGAACTGGGGAGGTGAACCAAGGCAAAACCGAAGCCCAAGACAGTCAGGGCAATGCCAAGACCAAGAATGCAAAGCAGCAGAGGGGCGGAGCAGTTTCCCCCGGCAGGACCCTTGCCAGGGACTGCCTCAGCAACCCCGGCAAGACTCTTGCCGGGGCAGCACGCCCAAACACCAACAGGGCGAGCCACCCTTGAGCCCACGTCCCCAACACCATCAGCCACGTGGGGCCAGGGCTCGGGAGGCACCTCCTTGACGGCATGCAGATCTTTGTGAAGACATATTCAAGATCAGATGAGGATTAGAATACAACGATCCTCGACAAGATCCTTGCCGAGGAGAGCCATGAGACCCCTGGCAAGATTCTTGCCGAGGACGACAGCGCGCCATGGCAAGACCCTTGCCGGGCCCCCCGGCAAGGCTCTCGCCAAAGACGCCAGCAGGACCACTGCCAGGGCCGCATCAGCCAAGTCTCCACTGACGTTCACATGCAGCTGCCAGCCCAAACCAGTTGGGCAGGCACCTGCGTGGCTACGTGCAGCTTCCAGGCCAACTCAGCAGGCGCCTGCATGGCGGCATGCGGATCTTTGTGAAGACCCTACCACCACGCCACCTTAGCTGCCTGCCTGCCTACATGCCGCCACACGCATCACTGGCCAGGGCGTGTGTCGAAGCGAGGAGGAGCGGCGACGGACAGGACGGGCCTCGCCCCCGTCCCCGATAAAGCTAGGGGACACCTCAGCGGCGCATTAAATGCAACTTGTCCTATAATACGAGCTATAAGCTCGCAATACTGTGCGCCTTTCCACCTCCTGTATGCCACTGTGGCAGCCCCTTTCGCCTATAAAAGGAGGCCCATGGCATACTGGAGAAGGATTCGGCTCTCTCGAACCACGCACTCACCATAGCTAGTTCGAGGGCTCAAGAACTCTCTGAAATACACCCACCAAAGTAGGACTAGGGTTTTACGCATCCTCGCGGCCAGAACCTGAGTAAATGATCCTTGTGGTGACTACTGATCCTGCTCTTCTTGCAACCCTGCGCCCCGGCAACCGTAGTAGGGATTCTTGTGCTCCCATAGGTGTCGTTCCACACTGACATCTTTGGCGCGCTGGGTAGGGGGCGCTAAGGGAGTCCTGGATTAGGGGGTCCTCGGACCGCCGGACTATATACTTTGGCCGGACTGTTGGAATATGAAGACACAAGATTGAAGACTTCGTCCCGTGTCCGGATGGGACTCTCCTTTGCGTGGAAGGCAAGCTTGGCAATTCAGATATGTAGATCTCCTCCCTTGTAACCGACTCTATGTAACCCTAGCCCCCTCTGGTGTCTATATAAACCGGAGGGTTTAGTCCGTAGGACAAGAACAATCATAATCATAGCCTAGCTTCTAGGGTTTAGCCTCTACAATCTCGTGGTAGATCAACAATTTTAATACTCATATCATCAAGATCAATGAAGCAGGAATTAGGGTATTACCTCCATCGAGAGGGCTCGAACCTGGGTAAACATTGTGTCCCCAGCCTCCTGTTACCATCCGCCTTAGACGCACAGTTCGGGACCCCCTACCCGAGATCCACCGGTTTTGACACCGACATTGGTGCTTTCATTGAGAGTTCCACTATGCCGTCACCGTAAGGCTTGATGGCTCCTTCAATCATCGGCAACGATGCGATCTAGGGTGAGCTTTATCTCCTCGGACAGATCTTCGTATTCGGCGGCTTCGCACTGCGGGCCAACTCGCTTGGCCATCTGGAGCAGATCGAGAGCTACGCCCACGGCCGTCAGGTCAGGTTTGGAAACTTAAACTATACTGTCGACATCCGCGGAGACTTGATCTTCGATAGATTCGAGCCCATGTAAGGTGCGCCGCACAGACACGACGAGCATGACTTAACTCTGCAGTCGGACGGTGTTCGGGAGATCACACATGTGGCTACTCCGGCCCTCAATCTAGAGCAGATCACGCCGTCCGAGGACAGATGGTTGGACCCTGCCACGGAGGTCGCATACTCAGCGGCGTTAGAGCCGAATACTGACTTCACCTCTTACGAGACCCGTGTTGCCGAACCCTTGGATTCATCCCCGGCCACGGGCTCCGAACCGCTTGCGTCCGTCCCTATCGAATCTGATTGAGCACCGATCATGGAGTTTACCTCCGCGGATATTTTCCAGCACTCGCCCTTGGGCGACGTGCTCGACTCATTAAGGTCTCTCTCCTTGTTAGGAGACCGTCGGCCAAACTATGTCCGGCTCGAGTGGGAAGCGGATGACGAAGAAATTCGTTCCCCACCCACCACCCACTTAATAGCCACTGTCGATGATTTAACCGGCATGCTTGATTTCGACTCCGAAGACATCGACGGTATGGAAGACGATGCAGGAGAGGAACGGGAACCACCGCCCACAGGGCGCTGGACAGCCACCTCATCACACGATATATACATGGTGGATACACCCAAAGAAAACAATGATGAGGAACGGAAGGATGCAGCGAAGAATAATCCTCTCGAGAAGCAACCAAAGCGACGACGTAGGTGCCGCTCCAAATCCCGCATCGGCAAAAACAGCGATAACAGCGCAAGAAAGAATAATACCCCGATGACTCTAAAGGAAACGACGACCACAAGGACCCAGCGACAGAGCAGGATGAACCAGCGGACGGCGAACATAGTACGGAGCCGCAGTCCGACCACGGCGACGCCGAGGGTAGAACTAATCAACCTGTCTCCGGAGAGGAGAACAGTCCGGATGACGATGCACACATCATCCCAGAAAGGCACTTGGAGCAAGAGAACCTCCATATAAGGCTTATTGCCACCGCGAGGAGTCCAAAGAAGCAGAAGCAAAGGCTTAAGGCCGCTCAAAATACACTCAACAGTAGATGGAACAAAGTGCTCGACAGTGAAGAAAAATACGGTGGCAGTCGCCACACAAAGAGCTATCCAAAGCGCAAGCTGCTGCCTGAATTCGATGATGAGGCTTTAGAGCCTATACAGCCGAAAAATAAAACGGCCAATCAGCCGAATCGACCACCCCGTGGCCCCGATAGGGTGGCTAACGATGTCGCACATAAGTCAGCACACGATTTACGTGAGGACTTGCACCAAAAAGCCGGTATGACCAGGTCCATCTACGGATCTAGGAAGCATGCTCCGGCACAGAATCAAAACCGAACACTACAACCGTCAGAATGCCATGACACATCCAAATACAGGGGTGCCGCGCACCCCCTATGCTTCACCGATGAGGTGCTGGATCACGAATTTCCAGAGGGATTCAAACCCGTGAACATAGAGGCATAAGACGGAGCGACAGACCCTGTGATCTGGATTGAGGACTTTATCCTTCATATCCACATGGCTCGCGGAGATGATCTCCATGCCATCAAATACTTGCCCCTCAAGTTGAAAGGACTAGCTCGGCACTGGCTGAAGAGCCTCGCCGAAAACTCAATTGGAAGTTGGGAAGAACTTGAGGATGCTTTTAGGGCTAATTTTCAAGGGACCTATGTCCGACCTCCGGATGCAGACGATTTAAGTCATATAATCCAACAGCCCGGAGAGTGAGTCCGAAAGCTTTGGAACAGATTCCTCACTAAGAAGAACCAAATTGTCGACTGCCCGGACGCCGAAGCCTTAGCGGCTTTCAAACACAGTGTCCGGGACGAATGGCTCGCCGGACACCTCGGCCAGGAAAAACCGAGGACAATGGCAGCCCTAACAAGCCTTTTGACCCGCTTTTGCATGGGCGAAGATAGTTGGCTGGCCCGTAGCGGCACCAGCGACCCAGGCACATCTGAAGTCAGGGATGGCAATGGAAAACCACGACGCACTAAAAGCAAGCGTCGAAACAATGAAGACAGCCCACAAAACACGGCTGTAAACGACGGATTCAGGGGCTCTCGACCCGGTCAACGGAAAAAGCCATTCAAAGGCAACAGAGATGGACCGTCCAGCCTAAACAAGATTCTAGATAGATTATGTCAGATTCATGGCACCTCCAACAAACCTGCAAATCACACCAACAGAGAATGCTTGGTCTTCAAGCAGGCTGGCAAGTAAACGCCAAAGACAAGGGGAGGGAGACATGCAGATCTTTGTGAAGACATATTCAAGATCAGATGAGGATTAGAAGACAACGATCCTCGACAAGATCCTTGCCGAGGAGAGCCACGAGACCCCCGGCAAGATTCTTGCCGGGGACGACAGCACGCCACGGCAAGACCCTTGCCGGGCCCCCCGGCAAGGCTCTTGCCAAAGACGCTAGCAGGACCACTGCCAGGCCCGCATCACCCAAGTCTCCACCGCCGTTCGCACGTAGCTGCCAGCCCAAACATCCTGGGCATGCACCTGCATGGCAACATGCATCTTCCAGGGCAACTCAGCAGGCGCCCGCGTGGCGGCATGCAGATCTTCGTGAAGACCCTACCACCGCGCCACCTCAGCTGCCTGGCTGCCTACATGGCGCCACACGCATCGCTGGCCAGGGTGCGTGTCGAAGCGAGGTGGAGCGGCGACGGATAGGACGGGCCTCACCCCCGTCCCCGATAAAGCTAGGGGACACCTCAGCAGCGCATTAAATGCAACTTGTCCTATAAGACGAGCGATAAGCTCGCAATACTATGCGCCTTTCCACCTCCTGTATGCCACTGTGGCAGCCCCTTTCGCCTATAAAAGGAGGCCCATGGCATACTGGAGAAGGATTCGGCTCTTTCGAACCACACACTCACCATAGCTATTTCAAGGGCTCAATAACTCTCTGAAATACACCCACCAAAGCAGGACTAGGGTTTTACGCATCCTCGCGGCACGAACCTGGGCAAACGATCCTTGTGCTGACTACTGATCCTGCTCTTCTTGAAACCCTGCGCCCCGGCAACCGTAGTAGGGATTCTTGTGATCCCATAGGTGTCGTTCCACACCGACACTGGCTCTGGAGGTGGTGACCTGAGGGCGCCGCCCCGTCCTCCGTAGTCCTCCTTCGCAGCCTCGCCACTCCCGGTCTTGTCAGGTCGCGACAAGTGGGTCACGACGGGACCGGGATGGGCTCTGCTTGGGTGCCCCTTTCTCGTCTTTTCCTCCTTCCGGTGCAGTGCCTAATGGTGGGAAAACAAAGAGAGGAGATTACGGGGCACTTATCTTTTTTCAATCTTAAATCTGTCGGCACTTGCCAAATTTCAGTTTAAATAATATAATCTATCGGCACTTGTATCAGCATATTAATGAAAAAGATGAACCTTGCCGAGAACCCGTGCATGTGAATGTCCATGCAGAGGTGAGATACCTGTTTAGTGTCAATAAATGTGTTTTGCCGGCAAGCTATCCTGCTGGCACCCTTTTGTCTGCCAGAGAGTTACAACTGCCTGGTTACAGACAAAGGGACCAGCCCCAGCCGTAATTTTTTTAACCAAAGGACACTACGACCATCCTGTCCGAAGCAATGTTCGAGTCAGGAATGGGAGCACCTAAGTCTCAAAAGAGTGGCGAGGTTTTCTTATGCACAAATTATAGCTTATAGAACACTAACGGACATGAGGAAGAACTTATCTGTTTGGCTTGCTGGGGATTGTAGTGCTGGGCAGTCTTCTCAACTCCTTATTAAAGGCAAGTTCACTGCAGGAACATGCCGCTTCATGCAGATGAGAATGAATGCAGGATGTGATCCTATCTATATGCATATGCCAATGCTCATGAAATGCTTATGCAGTGATCTTGAAATGCTCATGCAGGCATGCAATCTTGGCGGGGGGCCCCCATAGCGCTTTTTTTTTCTCTTGCACAGGGTCATCGCCGTGGCTTTGTACAAGGGGTTACATGGAGCTGAGGCAAGGCCTGTACAAATGGGTGGCTATCGGGTAGGGCCCGATGTCGGTGTCAAAACCGGCCGATCTCGGGTAGGGGATCCCGAACTGTGCGTCCGAGGATCGAAGGTAACACGAGGCGGGGGACACGATGTTTACCCAGGTTCGGGCCCTCTTAATGGAGGTAATACCCTACTTCCTGCTTGCTTGACTTGGATGAATATATGGATTACAAGAGTTGATCTACCTCGAGATCATAATGGCTAAACCCTAGATGTCTAGCATGTATGATTATGATCGCCTCTACTGTCTAATCCTTCGGTTTATATAGACACCGGAGAGGACTGGGGTTATACAGAGTTGGTTTATAGACAAAGGAATCTTCATATCCGGACGCTAAGCTTGCTATCCATGCAAAGGAGAGTCCCATCCGGATACGGGGGTAAGCCTTCCATCTTCTATATTTACGGCCCACCAGTCCGGCCCATATCACATAGCCCGGACGCCCGGGGACCCCCTAATCCAGGACTCCCTCAGTAGCCCCTGACCCAGGCTTCAACGACGATATGTCCGGTGCGCAGATTGTCTTCGGCATTGCAAGGCGAGCTCCTCCTCCGAATAATCCAAAGTAGTTCATCAGAAGAACTATATTCGGCTCTGTACACTAGTTACAGCCCTAAACCCCAAGGGCAAAAATACTTAAACAGAAAAATGGGTTATATCTTGTGATAGCTTTTTTGGCGAGGTGTTGTGTTTTGGCCTTATTATTATTTCCAACCATTTTTCAGCCTCCCGCTTCGTGTTTCGAGGCGCGAGCTTCATCGACACGTCTCGTCAAAGCAGAGATCGTGTCCCCTTATTATGGGATCCTCATAAATACGGGTTTGGGTAATCCAACCGTGTCATTTGCACGACACCTGGGGAATAGGCGAGGTTTAAGGCTCGTGGGGGGACGCTCGATATTCACTGCCTTTATAAGAAGATTGGGATCCACCTTTTTACCTCACGCCTTCTTCCTCCTCAGCCCATCTGTCCTCCAGCTCCAGCGCCCAAGTCTCAAACTTTCCCCTCGCCAACAACTACTCCGGCCATGTCCGGATCTGGAGCGCAGGGCAAGTGTATGGCCTCCTCCGTCACGGAGGGGAACATTCAGGAACTCCGGGAAGCGGGGTACATAGCCAAAGATATCGCACATCGGCTCCCTGCCGAGAAGCAGATCATTCCCACCCCAGAGCCCAATGAGAGGGTAGTATTCATCCCCTACTTTCTTCGCGGGCTAGGGCTTCCTCTCCACCCCTTCGTCCGCGGGCTCATGTTCTATTACGGGCTAGTTTTCCACAATCTAGGCCCGAATTCCTTTCTCAACATCTTGGCGTTCATCGTCGTGTGCAAGGGGTTTCTCCGCATTCCCCCCACTCCGGCCTGTGGCTCAAGGTCTTCAACGTGAAGCCAAAAGTGGTCGAGGGTCAACACGCGGAGTGTGCCGGTGCCATGGTGAGCAAGCTCCCTAATGTCACCTGGCCCAAGGGGACCTTTGTGGAAACCGTGAAAGTGTGGCAACAGGAGTGGTTCTATGTCACAGAGCCTCGTGATGCCGCATGGGTTGCCACTGCTGAATTCAAATCCGGGCCTGCAATGTGGCTCACCTCGTCGGTCAACAAGGGCCTGGACTGGGCATCGTCCAACGAGGTGATGACACTGCAGAAGCGCGTCAATGGTGTGATAGAGAAGAACACGAGCCTCGCTGACGTCATCCAGGTGAGGCTTTTTCGCTGGATCCTCCCCTGCTAGCGCCGGACTCTCCATATGTGGGAGTTCAATCTGACCGGCCCTCGGATCCTGCAACGATTCTTCGGTACAATGCAAGCTGAAATCTGGAAGCTGCTTTTCAAGGCCCAAAAGTTGTGGCCGGCCACGATCGAAGACCTTGGCCTCGACTGTGCTCATCCGGCCACAATCGAAGACCTTGGCCTCGACTGTGCTCATCCGGCCACTCCGGTAAGTTTTCGGATTTCCAAATATAACCTCTACTCGGAGATTCGAGGAGTATGCCAAGCCTTCCTTTTCTTCTTTAGTTCTGGACGAAGAAAGCGTAGCGGATTAAATATCCGGCTCCACTGCCTGAAGACCCAGCTATCCCTTTGTTGACAAAGATGCTAGTTCGGGCGCCGTACTAGGCGCCGGAGAAGAAGGCCAAGAAGAAGTGCATGGAGGCCAGAAGTGCCCTTCGCCGTAAAGGTACTTCGGACATAGCGTCCGACGATACGGACGTTAGCTCCTCCCCCGAGGGAAATGAAGATGAAGAAGACGAGGAGGAGAGCAATTCTCCCCTCAAGGCGGGAGAGAAGAAGAGGGGGGCGTCCGCAGACCTAGAAGCAGAGGCGTCCTAGAAGGGGAACTCTCCCTTTCGGATGAACCAGAATTAGACATTGAAGCCATCCCCGAATGGAACCCCAGCTCGAAGCCCCTAGCCAAGTCGCCTCCACTAGCCTCCCCGCCATGCGCCACTGATGATGCCGAGGTGTTATCCCAAAGGACCTCTCCAGGCTAGGGAGAGGTGCGGAGGGCCGCTGAAACGACGCCAGAGGGCAATGCCTCGGCGGCTGGAAACATGGGGGGCGTGATCCCCATGGAGACTGATGGCGGGGCCGTTGACCAGTCCGGCCCCCAGCCGAATACTTCTCCGGAGTCCCACACGGCTCCAGATCCGAGCGAGCAGCCCTCTTCGAAAGAGGGGGAGTGCCGACTCCACTGACGACCTCCATCCATCCAGACGCGCCGGATACATTGAGGGAAGCGTTTCGTCGTGCTTCCATCATGGATGAACACCGTGCCCTGATGGGTACAGTGGTTGAAAATGTCCAGTCTGCCCAAAGCGGACTGAATGAAGCGTTCACTAGCCTATTAACAGGTTTTGAGGCATGTGATGTAATATCTATGGTCGCTTTTGCGTGTATAATCATACGCCTGTGTATAGATAGTAGCCCCTGAGACTCTGTTCGGCCTTTTGAAGAAAGGGTCGAACAGAGGTTCGAATGTCCCAGAGGTAACATAATTGTCTATTGTGGTGAATAGGCTTCACTGCTAGCAGCTTCGGCCAAGAACGCGGAAGTTTCCGAACTCAAGCGGAAACTGAAGCTGGCTGATGATGAGATCGACCGTATTAACAAGCGGTTTGATGAGGCCCAAGGTATGCTTTTAAAAGAAGCCTTACAAGCCTGAATTATAATGCAAACTCTGAGTTTTTAAGCTCATGCATAACTATTAATGTTTGTAGGCAACGCGGCCGAGGTTGAGGCCCTCAAGAGTGCCCTTGCCAAAGCCAAGGAGGAGGTGAGGGTAAGCAAAGCAGCCGCAGACAAGGCGGCTAAGGATGTGGAGGCCGAAAAGGCCTCCCGCCTTAAGTATGAGGCGAGGGTGACCAAAGTAGAGCAAGCGCTCCAGGAGGCCTCCACCAAATGTGAGTCCTTCGAAGAGAGGAACAAGGCCCAAGCGGACGATCTCACCAAGGCTCTTTAGGCTGTGAAGGAGGCGTGGTCCGAGTCCCGGGCTGCTCGCGAGGAGATGAAGCAAGCTGGACAGATAGCGGCGGGTAAGCCTTTTCTTTTACATAGTATATTCGGCAGTTGAAGATATGCTTTGCTGAATCGACTATGGAGTGCTCCAGACGCTTTCGCGGATCTCCCGAGGAGTGCTGCTGATGCCGCCCAATATTTCCGGGCCCAATACGGGAACGCGACGGAGAAGCTATTCTGGTCGCAATATTTGGCGCCGGAGCGGCCAGCGCTGCTGAACAATCAGATGATGCAGCTGGCGGAGCTGCATAGGATGTCTGGTTTGGCCATGAAGGAAATCATAGTCCGGTAATGGCCCGTCGGGCCCATTCCAAGCAGCTACTTCGGCCTGGTCAAGCGACGAGGTGACGCCTTGCCCTGAATAGAGGCGGTGAAGCGCTCGGCATGCATTGAGGGTGGGCGGATGGCCTTTGCCTGTGTGCTACTTCTTGAGCACTGCGTTGGTTTTCCCTTGAAGAGGAAAGGGTGATGCAGCAAAGTAGCGTAAGTATTTCCCTCAGTTTTTGAGAACCAAGGTATCAATCCAGTAGGAGGCTACGCGCGAGTCCCTCGCACCTACACAAAACAAATAAATCCTCGCAACCAACGCGATAAGGGGTTGTCAATCCCTACACGGTCACTTACGAGAGTGAGATCTGCTAGATATGATAGGATAATATTTTTGGTATTTTTATCATAAAGATGCAAAGTAAAATAAAAGCAAAGTAAAAAGGCAACGGAAATAACTAAGTGTTGGAACATTAATATGATGAAGATAGACCCGGGGGGCATAGGTTTCACTAGTGGCTTCTCTCAAGAGCATAAGTATTTTACGGTGGGTGAACAAATTACTGTTGAGCAATTGACAGAATTGAGCATAGTTATGAGAATATCTAGGTATGATCATGTATATAGGCATCACGTCCGAGAAAAGTAGACCGACTCCTGCCTGCATCTACTACTATTACTCCACACATCGACCGCTATCCAGCATGCATCTAGAGTATTAAGTTCATAAGAACAGAGTAACGCCTTAAGCAAGATGACATGATGTAGAGGGATAAATTCATGCTTTGGATTTTAGGTGTCCTTAGATTATCTTGGGGGTGCCATGGGCATCCCCAAGCATAGGGTCTTGCCACTCCTTGTTCCATAATCCATCAAATCTTTCACCCAAAACTTGAAAACTTCACAACACAAAACTTAACAGAAAATTTCGTGAGCTCCGTTAGCGAAAGAAAACAAAAGACCACTTCAAGGTACTGTAATGAACTCATTCTTTATTTATATTGGTGTTAAACCTACTGTATTCCAACTTTTCTATGGCTTATAAACTACTTTACTAGCCGTAGATTCATCAAAATAAGCAAACAACACACGAAAAACAGAATCTGTAAAAAACAGAACAGTCTGTAGTAATCTGTAACTAACGCAAACTTCTGGAACTCCAAAAAATCAGAGAAAATAGGACGACCTAGAAAATTTGTTCATTGATCAGCAGCAATCGGAATCAATATTTTATCACGTTCTGGTAATTTTTAACAATTATTTTCATGAACAGAAAGTTTCTGGAAATTTCTGCAAGATCAAATAACTGTCATCCAAGAAGATCCTATAGGTTTAACTTGGCACAAACACTAATTAAAACATAAAAACACATCTAACCAGAGGCTAGAACAAATATTTATTCCTAAACAGAAGCAAAAAGAAAAAAACTAAAAATAAAATTGGGTTGCCTCCCAACAAGCGCTATCGTTTAACGCCCCTAGCTAGGCATAAAAGCAAGGATAGATCTAGGTATTATCATCTTGATTCTTAATTCTTTTAGCGGGGTTATGCTCGAATCCTGGAGGTTCTTTACGTTTCCCTTCATATTCAGAAATCTTGAGATCTAAAGAGTCCAACCGCTTATTGCAAAGGGTAATGAACATATTCATGCGGTGGAGATTCCCGCTAACACTTTTAAGAGGTTCAAGAGACTTTTGTAAAATCTTAGTTACTTCACAAATTTTCTCAAAAACTTGCGTTTCCTCTTGGGTATGATGAGGCCCCTTTTGTTGAGGTAGAGTTCCTACTATACCTTCTATAATTTCATGCGCAATACTGGGATCAATTTTCAATAAAATTGCCTTTGGCAACGCAATCCAAGAGTTGTCTATGAGACATATTTAGTGCAACATAAAAGTTGCGAAGCAAAATTCTAAAATTCACCTCTAGGGTACAATTATGATAAGATTCCATCATTCTAAACCAAGAATCTTTTAAGTTTCCTCCTTGTCTTTGTTTGAAGTGAAGAACCTCAAACTCGGGGGATAAAGGAGCAGATAAGGGACTAGCCATGACGACAAGGCAAGGGAAAAAGAGGCAAAAGAAAAAGAGAGGGAGAATAAAACGGCAAGGGTGAAGTGGGGGAGAGGAAAACGAGAGGCAAATGGCAAATAATGTAATGCGGGAGATAAGGGTTTGTGATGGGTACTTGGTATGTTGACTTTTGCGTAGACCTCCCCGGCAACGGCGCCAGAAATCCTTCTTGCTACCTCTTGAGCACTGTGTTGGTTTTCCCTTGAAGAGGAAAGGGTGATGCAGCAAAGTTGCATCAGTATTTCCCTATGTTTTTGAGAACCAAGGTATCAATCCAGTAGGAGGCTACGCGCGAGTCCCTCGCACCTACACAAAACAAATAAATCCTCGCAACCAACGCGATAAGGGGTTGTCAATCCCTACACGGTCACTTACGAGAGTGAGATCTGATAGATATGATAGGATAATAGTTTTGGTATTTTTATGATAAAGATAAAGATGCAAAGTAAAATAAAAGCAAAGTAAAAAGGCAACGGAAATAACTAAGTGTTGGGAGATTAATATGATGAAGATAGACCCGGGGGCCATAGGTTTCACTAGTGGCTTCTCTCAAGAGCATAAGTATTTTACGGTGGGTGAACAAATTACATGTTGAGCAATTGACAAAATTGAGCATAGTTATGAGAATATCTAGGTATGATCATGTATATAGGCATCACGTCCGAGACAAGTAGACCGACTCCTGCCTGCATCTACTACTATTACTCCACACATCGACCGTTATCCAGCATGCATCTAGAGTATTAAGTTCATAAGAACAGAGTAACGCCTTAAGCAAGATAACATGATGTAGAGGGATAAATTCATGCAATATGATAAAAAAAACCATCTTGTCATCCTCGATGGCAACAATACAATACGTGCCTTGCTGCCCCTACTGTCACTGGGAAAGGACACCGCAAGATTGAACCCGAAGCTAGGCACTTCTCTCATTGCAAGAAAGATCAATCTAGTAGGCCAAACCAAACTGATAATTCGAAGAGACTTGCAAAGATAACCAATCATACATAAAAGAATTCAGAAGATTCAAATATTGTTCGTAGATAAACTTGATCATAAACCCACAATTCATCGGTCTCAATAAACACACCACAAAAAGAAGATTACATCGAATAGATCTCCATGAGAGAGGGGGAGAACATTGTTTTGAGATCCAAAAAGAGAGAAGAAGCCATGTAGCTACTAACTATGGACCCGAAGGTCTGAGGTAAAGTACTCACACTTCATCGGAGGGGCTATGGTGTTGATGTAGAAGCCCTCCGTGATCGATGCCCCCTCCGGCGGAGCTCCGGAACAGGCCCCAAGATGGGATCTCGTGGGTACAGAAGGTTGCGGCGATGGAATTAGGTTTTTGGCTCCGTATCTGATCGTTTGGGGGTACGTAGGTATATATAGGAGGAAGGCGTACGTCGGTGGAGCAACGTGGGGCCCACGAGGGTGGAGGGCGCGCCTGGGGGGGGGGGGGGTAGGCGCGCCCCCTACCTCGTGGCATCCTCGAAGCTTCCTTGACTTAGGGTCCAAGTCTCCTGGATCATGTTCGTTCCAAAAATCACGTTCCCGAAGGTTTCATTCCGTTTGGACTCCGTTTGATATTCTTTTTCTGCGAAACTCTGAAATAGGCAAAAAACAGCAATTCTGGGCCGGGCCACCGGTTAATAGGTTAGTCCCAAAAATAATATAAAAGTGAATAATAAAGCCCAATAATGTCCAAAACAGAAGATAATATAGCATGGAGCAATCAAAAATTATAGATACGTTGGAGACGTATCACCGTGTCAAAATGCACTGGGTCAAGATGAAGGCCGCCAGCGTAGCTGTTGAAGGTCCGCCCAGTGACAAGGCTCACCGCAAGCCGGAGCGCTACTTAGACGATGTCCTTGAGGGTGCATGTTTGATAGATGGCCAATGCTGAAAGGATATTATGTTCGAGTAGCTGTGTCCGAGCCACTATATCCGAGCTACCCAGACATTGTATTATAAAACGAGGCCTTCGTAATATATTTATGCCTCTTATCTTTGAATTACTTCTAGTCCTATGCGGCCGTTTATATCTTTGAGAGTTTGCGAGTCGTCGGCTTCAGCCCCCACGTAGGTAGTACGGGGGGTGTCCGGGATAGCACATAATCACTCTTGACCCAACGTCTTGGTCCGTAAAGGAGATGTTAGTGCAGCAAACGAGGCAATCGGACTATGTGGCTTTACTACTCTCATTTAGCCGTAGGAGTTTTACAATGGGGTTGTAAGATAGCCCCTGGTGCGTATGTGGCTACCAAACTTAGATGCCTTTCGATGCATGACTGAACACGGCCAGCCCTTCATGTAATACGGGACAAATCACTAGAGATTTATTATGTCACCGAATTGCTGAGCAGCTCTCACCACATCACGACAGTCAGTTTTCGGCTTTCTCTACTGAGGTTCTTGACGGGGCTAGCCGGAAACACGATCGCAGTAGTTCTCCCTTTGCTACCTTAGCCGAAAAACGGAATGTAAGATGGCAAGCACAGGAGCTCGGCAACCCAACTATTGACCAAAGACGTGATTCGGAGCCGATGCATATAATGAAGTATTCGGGACGCCGAAGTATACTCTAAAAGTGTTCGGACTTTCTATCGTTGAAGATATGTATATGGCTTGAATAGAGCCCCTCGCGATTTAAGTCATACCAAGGTGTATGTGCCGACTTGAACGTAAAGTGGGAAAACAGAAAAAGTGCCCATGCCAAACAAGGCTGGGCGAAGCAATTTCCATTATAATCTGATTGGTACGTCAAAACGTATTTTTACAAAAGATGCAATAAGCATCACAGCTATTCTACATGCCGAGAACAAGGAAAATTTGTATACATGTCCTAGATTTGAAAAGATGATCTAGAAGATCCTTTCGACGTTCTGCTGCACGTCTGCGCGACTTATCACCTTGGTGTAGGGTCCTTTGAAAGGACCGACGATCAAGTATGTATATGGGGCCTAGGAGGGGGCCCTTCTTAGCTCCAGAAATTGATGCAGGCTTAAAAGAACCAAAAAAATAAAAACAAGACGAAAAAGGTGGAGCAATATGTGGGTCCGGATAGGGTCAGCCATAACGTGGACCCTATGTTTAGTATGCCTCCGTCCTTGCCCATGGTATTGTTAACGCGTAGTTATGCATGCACAGTACCTATGCCGCTATTAGTCTAGGGCATTGGCGGAGGCCGAATTGCTAATCTAGCTCTATATGAGCCGGACTGTAGTTCTACAAGGTAGACCATACTCGTTTAACAGTGCCCGGGGGCTTGACTGCCGGTGTGGTCTTCGACTTAGAGAGGCCACCCTGCATCTCGGCCATGAGGGCGCGGTGTGCTCCTCTGTATGGAGGGAGCGCTCCATGCTTCCATTGACTTTTATAACACCACGTGGCCGAGACATCTTAAGCTTAAGGTAAGCGTAGTGCAGGACTGCATTGAAACGGGCGAAAGCAGTTCGTCCGAGTAGTGCGTGATAGCCACTTCGGAACGGGACAATGTCGAAGATCAGGTCTTCTCTCCGGAAGTTATCCGGTGATCCGAAGACGACTTCCACCGTTGTGGATCCTGTGCAACATGCCTCTACGCCGGGTATTACCCCTTTAAATTTGGTTTTCGTGGGCTTGATTCTTGATGGATCAATGCCCATTTTACGGATGGTGTCGTGATAAAGCAAATTGAGACTGCTGCCGCCATCCATAAGGACTCGCGTAAGGTGGAATCCGTCAATGATTGGATCAGGGACGAGTGCAGTCGAACCCCCATGACGGATACTGGTCGGATGGTCTCTGCGATCGAAGGTGCTCGGACAGGCTGACCACGGATTAAACTTTGGGGCGACTGGCTCTAAGGCATAGACGTCCCTTAACGCACGCTTGCGCTCCCGTTTGGGGATATGAGTGACGTAGATCATGTTCACTGTCTTGACCTTGGGGGGGGGGGGAATTTCTTCTGCCCCCTGTGTTCTGTGGGCGAGGCTCTTCATCGTCGTCCTCGCTGGGCGGCCCTTTCCCATTGTGTTCGGCGTTGAGGTTGTCGTCCTGTTTAAAGACCCAACAATTTCTGTTGGTATGGTTGGCAAGCTTGTCGGGGGTGCCATGAATCTGGCAAGGCCGATCGAGTATTTTGTCCAAACTAGATGGACCATCTCTGTTTCGTTTGAATGGCTTCTCCGTTGACCGGGTTTGGAGCCACTGAATTCGGCATTAACCGTCGTGTCTTTGATATCTTGGTTGTTGCTTCGACGCTTGTGTTTATTGCGTCGTGGCTTGCCATTGCCATCCTTTGCTTCGAAAGTGCCGGGGTCGCTGGTGCTATTACTTCTACGAGCCAGCCAGCTATCTTCTCCTGTGCAAAAGCCAGTCTTGAGTGTGGTAAGGGCTGCCATGGACTTTGACTTTTCTTGGACGAGGTGTCAGGCGAGCCACTCATCTTGGACGCTGTGTTTGAAGGCCGCGAGGGTTTCGGCGTCGGGACAATCCACAATTTGATTCTTTTTAATCAAGAAGCTGGTCCAATATTTCCAAGCTGATTCTCCGGGCTGCTGGACTATGTGACTAAGGTCATCGGCGTCTGGAGGCCGAACATAGGTAACTTGGAAGTTGTCTCTAAAGGCGTCCTCCAAATCTTCCCAGCTTCCAATAGAGTTTTCTGGGAGGCTGTTCAGCCAATGTCGTGCTCTTTGAGTTTTAGCGGCAGGTACTTGATGGCGTCGAGGTCGTCACCGCGAGCCATGTGGATGTGGAGAAGGAAATCTTCAATCCATACTGCGGGATCCGTCGTACCATCATATGATTCAATGTTCATGGGTTTAAATCCTTCGGGGAACAGGTGCTCCATAACCTCATCGGTGAAGCACAATGGGTGTGTCGTGCCTCTGTATCGAGCGATGTCGCGACGTAATTCAGATGAAGTTCGAATGCGGTTCTCGGCTCGAGTGAGGTTGTGCCTGTCACACCAGGCCTGATGGCCATCCTCTCGTGTCAGAGCATGCCCCCTTGACCCATAGATTGATCTTGTCAGACCGGCTCTACTGTCGAGGTCCTTCCATAAGTCATAGGTATAGCCCGGGGCCGCTGCCTCCTTACCTCGACAGCGTGGTGGCACGGGCTGGTGTTCGATGTGGGTAGCTGGTCGGTCCCGTCCGCGCCGTGGTCGATCGGGTTTGACGGCGGTTTTATGCTTTGGCGATATTGGCTCAAGGGCCTCGTCGTCAAATTGAGGTAGTAGCTTATGCTTTGGGTAAATCTTGGTTGGGTGTTCGAGGCCGTATTCCTCAGCTGCCAGGACATTAGTCCATCTGTCATTGAGTATATCCTGTTCAGCTTGAAGTTGTTGCTGCTTCTTTTTCAGGCTTCTCGCCGTGGTGATTAGCCTACGCTGAAAGCGCTCTTGCTCAAGGGGCTCCTCCGGCACGATGAAGTCTTCATCACCGAGGCTCACATCCTCTTTGGAGATGGGTAGGTAGTTACTATCCTCTGAGTCCCCGTTCCCGATTAGATCATCGGGGTTAACTTGCCCATCGTCCTTATCATCATGTTCGGATGTTGGCTCGACGGGGGCTTCTGGGTCTTCAGCGTTCTACGGAGTGTTATTGTCTTCGGTGCCGGTATTGCTGTCTTTTTCGCGACGCAATTTTGAGCGGTGCCACTAACGTCGACGCTTTGGAGGTGCTTCGGCAGGCTTGTCCTCAACCGGATCCTTCTTGCCGTCGTCGTCATCCTCTTTGGGTGTATCCACCATGTATATGTCGTATGTAGAGGTGGTCATCCAACGTCCGGTAAACGGAGGGTTCTGGCTTTGATCGTCTCCGGCATCATCGTCCATACCGTCGATGTCTTCGGAGGCGTAGTCCAGCATGTCGGTTAGATCCTCGACAGTGGCTATGAAGTGGGTGGTGGGTGGGACGTAAAATTCCCCGCTCTCAGCCCCTAATCCTGGCTGGGCATAATTCAGAGGTGATTCCTCTGCGATGGCGAGGGATCGCATTAAGTCAAGGGCCTCGTTTAGGATCGAGGTTTGGATAGAGAGGCGAGGGTCTGTGGGGCCGGCCATGTTGAGGGCCTCCTGGCCGCGCCCGCTTATGGCGGACCTCGAGAGTTCGGATTTAGAGTCCGAGGGATAGTCTGGCGCTTTAGTGACAAGGTGAGTTCGGTTCGCCTTTGGGTTTGCTGATGACGCCGTCCCCACCGGATCTCCAGTAGCGAGTTCCATACTGCAGTGAGTCCGGCAGGCTCTATGTTCCCGTCTTCAGACTCGGTGGTCTGCTCCGGATCTAAGGCCGGAGCGGCGGTCGTGGCTGCAAATCCTTTGAAGATCAAGTCTCCTTGGATATCGGCGACATAGTTTAGGTTCCCGAAACTGATCCGATGACCAGGGGCGTAGTTGTCGATCTGCTCGAGGTGGCCAATCGGGTTGGCACGCAGTGCGAAGCCGCCGAATACGAAGATTTGGCTGGGGAGGAAAGTCTCCTCCGAAACAGCATCATTGTAGATAACCGAACGAGCCATCGAACCTTTTGTCGACAACACAGAGGAACTCTCAATGAAAGCACCAATGTCAGTGTCAAAACCGGCCGATCTCGGGTAGGGTGTCCCGAACTGTGCGATTGAGGATCGAAGTTAACAGGAGGTGGGGGACATGATCTTTACCCAGGTTCGGGCCCTCTTAATGGAGGTAATACCCTACTTCCTGCTTGATTGATTTGGATAGATATATGGATTACAAGAGTTGATCTACTTCGAGATCGTAATGGCAAAACCCTAGATGTCGAGCCTGTATGATTATGATCGCCTCTACTAGTTAACCCTCCGGTTTATATAGACAGCGGAGGGGACTAGGGTTATGCAGAGTCGGTTTACTGAGAAAGGAATCTTCATATCCGAACGCTAAGCTTGCCATCCACGCAAAGGAGAGTCCCATCCAGATACGGGGGGAAGCCTTCCATCTTGTATATTTATAGCCCACCAGTCCGGCCCATATCACATAGCCCGGACGCCCGGGGACCCCCTAATCCAGGACTCCCTCACCTGACAGCCACGCCTTACGGGTAGAACTTGTGGAGATGCTCAATATTCCATGAGTTTTGCAACTGAGTACCATCTTCGGTCTCCAGACGGACGGTGCCAAGTCTGGTGACTCGTACTACCAGGTAAGGGCCACTTCGGTGACAACTTGTTTGTACCCTGGCGGTCTGAACGCGCCTAAGGACAAGGTCACCTTCCTCAAAACACCGAGCGTGAACCCTGTGGCTATGATAGCGATGCAGGGCCTGCTGATAGCGTGCAGCATGCGTATCAGCCCGGAGACGGTTCTCGTCGAGCGGCGTCACGCCGGTGCTGATCTTGCGCTACTTCATCGTAGGCAAGCACTCGAGGTGACCCGTAAATGAGTTCCATGGGGATAACTGCTTCTGCCCTGTAGAACAGAGAGAAGGGAGTCTGCCGGTAGCTCGGTTTGGTATCGTTCTGAGGGACCAGAGAACTACCGGCAGCTCCTCGATCCTCCGCATGTCGTGCTTCTGCAGCGTATCAAAGGTTCTCATCTTGAGTCCATGCAACACTTCAGCATTCGCCCTCTCAGCTTGCCCATTGCTCCGGGGGTGTGCCATAAAGGCAGATGAGATCTTGCATTCGAGGGCGTGAACATATTGCATGAAGGCACGGCTCATGAACTGGGTGCCATTGTCGGTAATGATCCTTGTCGGAACTCCAAAACGACACACCAATTCTTTCAAGAACTTGATAGCTGACTGAGCAGTCACCTTTCTCACGGCAGTCACTTCCGGCCACTTTGTAAACTTGTCGATACCAACGAACAAGAATTCAAAGCCCCCGATTGCTCGGGGGAAGGGGCCGAGGATATCGAGCCCCCAGACCGAAAATGGCCATGATAGAGGGATTGTCTGAAGAGCTTGGGCATGCAGGTGGGTTTTCTTGGAATGGAACTGGCAGGCTTCACATTTGGTGACTAGCTCAACTGCATCCTGGAGGGCTGTGGGCCAATAGAATCCTTGTCGGAATGCTTTCACAACTAATGCCCTTGATCCAATGTGGGAGCCGCACATGCCATTGTGTATCTGAGCCAGCAGTTCCTTTCCTTCTTCCCAGCTGACGCACTTCAATTTCACACCGTTGGGCCTCCTTCTGTATAGAGTGTCATCGACAAACTGATACAAACTAGACCTCCGGGCTACTTTTTCAACTTCATCTTGGTCGCCGAGAAGCTCTCCCGTTTGGAGGATGTGGACAATGTGCCTTGCCCAAGTTGGAGCCTCGGACTCGGCAACGAGGACTAGCGGCACCTCCTCTGCTGCGGGAGCACATGCCTTGTCCGCAAGGTCCATGGGCCCGGCAGGAGGGTGTGGTCCGGCAGGCTGCGAGGAGTTGTTCCCGGCAGGGTCTCTGCCAGGAGCGGACGGCTCTACCGGGAGAGGCTTACCGTAGTCAAACTTTCTCCTTTTTCGGGCCATTACTGCTGGGGATACGCAGGGCTGAGTGAGATGGAGAACAAAATTTCCTGGTTCCACAGGAAGCTTCTGCGTAGCACACTTTGATAGATGATCAGCAATGCTATTTTCCGCATGAGGTATGTGCTCTGTTTGCAATTCGTCAAAGCACTCATCCAATCTCCTCACTTCCTTGACGTATGCCTCCATCAATGGAATTTGGTAATCCTTGTTTACTTGTCTCACCACAAGTTGTGAATCTCCTTGAATTATTAGCTTCTTAATTCCCAATTCAGCTGCACTCCTGAGCCCGGCAAGGAGCCGTTCATATTCTGTTGTATTGTTGGTTGGTTCTTCCCGGGCGAAATGCATTTGGACAACGTACTTCAAGTGCTCCCCGGAGGGGGCGACAAGAAGCACGCCAGCTCCTGCACCTTGTAGGGAAAAAGCACCATCAAAATACTTAATCCATTCTTAGGGTGATTCCTTGCCGGGGATAACTACCTCTGACACTTCCTCATCAGGGGTTGACGTCTATTCTGCAATAAACTCTGCCAATGAGCTGCTGTGAATAGTAGATGTGCTCTCAAACTTCAAACCGAAACTGGATAACTCCAAAGCCCACTCCACTATTCTGCCGGTAGCCTCAGGGTTTTGGAGTATCCTTTGCAACGGGAAACGAGTGACAACCATGATCTCATGGTCTTGGAAGTAGTGGCGCAGTTTCCTTGAGGCCACGATGAGGCCAAAGATCAAATTTTGCACGCCAGAGTACCTCGATCTAGCCCCGTGTAACAAGGAGCTGATGAAGTACACTAGGCACTGCACCACTTTTTTCTTTGCCGCGTCCTTGGGGTTACTCTCGTTGCGATGCTGATTGCTGTCCCGAGCCTTCTCTAACTCTGCCGGTCTCTGCTCACTCTCTGTCTCATCCACTTCTCACTGCGCTACCAAGGCTGCACTGACCACTTGGTTGGTTGCCTCTAAGTACAACAGCAACGGCTCCTGGGTTTGGGGGCAACCAGGGTAGGCACAGAGGACAAGTAGGCCTTCAACTCTTGCAAAGCTGCATCTGCTACCGGGGTCCACTTCATGGGCCCTGCCTTCTTCAAAATTTTGAAGAACGACAGGGTGCGCTCGGCATACTTGGAGATGAATCTTCTTAGTGCGGCCACGCACCCTATTAGACGCCTCACATCCTTAACTGTCCTTGGTCCTTGGATCTGCTTGATAGCCTTGATCTTATCGGGGTTGGCTTCGATCCCAGATGGGACACAAAGAACCCAAGCAACTTTCAGGAGGGAACAACAAATACACACTTCTCCGGGTTATGCTTCAAATTGATCTTGCGTAGATTAGCAAATGTCTCCTCTAAATCCTGAATAAGGGTGGCCCTATCCTTGGTCTTGACCACAATATCATCCATATAGGCTTCTATGTTTCTATGCAGCTGTGGCTCAAAACCAATCTAGATTGCCCTTGCAAAAGTGGACCCGACACTCTTTAATCCGAATGGCATGCGGAGAAAGCAGTACGTACCACATGGAGTGATGAATGACTTCTTCTCTTCATCTTCCTTGGACATGAAGATTTTGTGATACCTAGAATATGCATCTAGAAAGGAGAGCATATAACAACCTGAAGCGGAATCCACAATCTGATCGACATGCGGCAAGGGAAGCGGGTCCTTCAGGCAAGCCTTGTTGAAATCCGTGGTATCTATGCAAAGCCTCCACTTCCCGTTAGCGTTCCGGACTACCACTAGATTTGCCAAACATGTGGGATGCAGTACTCCTCTGACCAATCTAGCTGCCTAAAGTTTCTTGATCTCTTCCGCAATGAACTGCTGCCTCTCCAAGGCTTGCTTCCGGACTATCTGCTTGACAGGTTGGGCATGCGGACAGACGTCAAGGTGGTGCTCGATTACCTCCCTAGGAACACTGGGGATATCAGATGGTTGCCAGGCAAACACATCGATATTCCCCCGCAGGAAGGCAACGAGCATGCTTTCCTGTTTGTCATCGAGGGTGGCGCTGATAGTGAAAGTACCATCAACGCCAGCCAACCCTACCGGGACCTTCTTCACTTGGGGCGCAGCGACCTTGGATCTCTTGTTATTGGAACACTCCGGCACGTCGTCAATAGGTGCCATGCACTTGGTGGGGGCACGCTTCCTGATCTCTTTGCTGGAGTCTCTACAATCCCCCTTTTTCCCTTTGCTTTCCTTAGCGGGAACTGCTACTGCCGCTGCCTCTACCGTGACCGCGTCCCGGTATATCTTGTCCACAGATTGCATCCTCCTCATCAGATGGGATAGTGATGACTCCCAGTGGCCCAGGCATCTTCAAGGTGTTGCAGGCATAGTGAGATGCCGCCATGAACTTAGCTAGGGCTGGGCGTCCAAGAATCCCATTTTATGGCAGGGGGAGATCAACCACATCAAACACAATCCTCTAAGTCCGTTAGTTCAGTTCTCCGCCAAACGTTACCGGCAACATGATCTTTGCCTTAGGACGGCTCCTGCCAGGATTAACTCCTTGAAACGTGCCGGTAACCTCTAGCTCTTCCTCTGCTATCTGAGGCTTGCCGATAACTGCTGGGGAAATCAGATTCAACCCGGCCCCGCTGTCCACCAACATCTTTGTGACCTAGAGGTTGCGAATTGTTGGGGAGACCAACAATGGCAAACACCCTACCGCAGTGGGACAGCTAGGATGATCCTCCTCGTCAAAGATGATGGGCTACGGGGCCATTTGAGTGGTTTCCAGGCCACGGGCGCTGGCTCCACGGCATTGACTTCTCGCGCCCACCACTTGGGTTGGCAGTGAGAGGTTTCCAGAGATGCACCCTGTCAATGTACAGGGCGTCGGTGGCCTTCTGAAAATCTTGCTCACCGGTTTCCTCTTCATCCCCTCCATCACTCTCATCACCATAGGTTTCCTTCTCTCGACCTCTGGCGGATTTTCCTTAGGGTTTGCCTGGGCGATTTAGTTCACCACCTCGGCCCTTACCGCCAGCAACATTCTAACCCTTTTCCTTTTCATGCTTCTTATACTCTGCTCTCTGTCTTTTGACAAGCTGCTCAACCTGATAACACCCTTGAAGGTTGTGGCCATTGGTCCGATGAATCTTGCAAAATGGCGCATCACCTTTCCCGGCTTCCTGGCAGTCAGCACACACGGCACCTTCCTTGGCGGGGCCCTCAGCTTTGGCCTTCTTGCCAGTACTAGGCATACCCAATCCTTCAATAGTCATCACTGCCTTATCCCTTCACTTCCTACCGCGCTTCTTGCCCTTCTGACTGGTTGATTCATCCTCATCCTCTGAATGAATATTGGTGCAATCTTCCTCTCCGGGCAACTTTCTTCCCTCCTCCATCCGAGCACACTTATCCACCAACGTGTAGAGCTCCTTCACAGTCTTGGGAAACCGCACGTTCATCATGGAACAAATCCGGCGGTTGCGCACATTGGACTAGAAGGCGGCTATCACGGCTGCCGGATGGATATTTTGGATATTTCTATGAACTTTGCTGAATCTCTGTAAATACTTATGGAGGGTTTCTCCTTCCTTTTGTTCGAGAAGCGGCAAGTCGCTGGGTTGGCCCGGCTCCTGGTGGCCACCGGTGAAGGCGCCAATGAACTCATGGCATAGGTCTGCCCACGACGAAATGGAGTTCTCCGGCAGGTGCATCAGCCAAGACCTCACATTGGACTTGAGGGCTAAAGGGAAATAGTTGGCAAACACCTTCTCATATCTTCCCCTGGCAGCCTGAACGGCGATGGCGCAGATTCTCACGAAATCTGCCAGGTTCAGCCTCCCATCGTACTTCGCAGCTATCTCTGGCTTGAACGTGCGAATGAATGGCCAACGAACTTGCCCCAGTTCTCGAGTAAAGGCAGGGCAGCCAACCTCGAAAGGTAGGCACCCGCCAATACCCAGCATGGGCTCGTCCACGTCGGGGCCGTCGCACCCGTCTGTCCGGCGGTGGTCGTCCCGGCGTTGCTCGACGACGACGCACGTGTCTCCCCTCCGCCTATCCTCCGGGGTTCGTTGTTGGCCTGGACGCGCTCGAGGATCAGAAGAGGCCATCGAGATGTCGTTGGGGTCTTGATTCCGATGCACTCGCACTGGCTGCCATGGCGGGGCCTGCACCATGGGGATGGCCCCCTCTGTAGGGTCAGCAGCATGATCTGTTGCTGTCGCTTGGGGGGGACGTGGCGGGCCAGCTCGCCGTGAGTCCCCAGCTTCGGCGAAACCGAGCAAACTTTGGGTGGTGGCACGCCATTCGTCCATTTTCTCGGCCGCTGGCAGAAATCTCAGCAGCAGCTCGGACCGCGCCATGGCCTCCGAAGCTATGCTTGGCATGGGTGATGAGGAAGTTGATCGCGTCATCACTCGGGTCCTGACAGCGCTAGCCGTGGTAGCACTGCGCTCCCACTGGTGTGGGGCAACCACCTGGATGGTAGGGTGGTGCGGCGAAGGCGCTTGAGGGCCAGTGGCTCCGTCTAGCGCAGCGGCTTGGTCGACCCGTCCCGAGGGAGGTGCACACACTGCGACCGCACCCGTGGTGGGAGCGGTCGGAGGGCGGCAGTTCACCCTGGTCCGAGTGTTGTTGCTGCGGTTGTGCCCGTCGGTGGGAGAAAGGGGCGCAGATGGAGTAACCCCTTCACCCAGATCTTGTGGAACGTGGCCGTCGGGGTGTTGCTGATGCTGCTCTCCTCCGATGTCTCCTACTCCTCCATCGGCCATAGGGGAAGTGCTGACGGTGCCGCCCGCCCCGACCACATCCCCAGCATTGTCCGCATCCTCGCGTGTTTCCACACCCCCCGTAGCGTTGGAGTCCGCGGGCAGCGGAGCCTTTGAGGTGGATGGATGAGCAGAAGAACCGGATTTCTTCTTGGGCGCCACGGTCGATGGTGTTGTCGAAGATGCAGATGACGATGAAGGTGACGCGCTGCTCATGTCTTCAGGTTCGCGCAAGAGATCCCCCTAGCTACCTGGCGCACCAAATATGTCGTGGGAAACCATGGCCACCTATGGGACCAGGAAGCCCCTTGCTGGTTCGGCAGGGGGGAGTCGCCTTGCACAAAGAGCAGACGACCGTGTGGCAGCACGGCAGAGATCACGCATGCATTTTTACCTAGGTTCGGGCCGCCGGAGGCGTAAAACCCTACTCCTGCTTTTGTGGATTGATGATTGAAAGGTGGTAGTGGGGCATAGTACACTTGCCCGGCAAGGGTTGCCTCATGGCGGCATTGGCTACGTGCGTGTGGGGGTGTGAGTTATCCAACCTTCTAACCCTTTGTATCGTTGCCATGGGCCTCCTTTTATGCACTGATAAGATAGAAAATAGTGCTATCATACCTAACTCTGCGGGCTGACAGGGCGCATTAAATGCACCGCTCAACATCACATCGATGGTTGCCTGGCAAGGCTTGCCGGGCTATCTCGCCATCTCCACATCTGCTCGCTTGACACGTCGGAGGACAGGTGTCACCTGCAGGTATTTCCTATCGGGAGAGGCTGCCATGTGGTGAATGGCTGCCACTTAGACACTTCGCAACTTGACACCGCACTGACTGACGAGGTGGGTTGTGGCGGAGTAGTTGGTGAGGTGGTTTTGCCTCCGTGTGTCCCGGTAGGCCCTGTCGGGACGTCTTGGACGTCTTCTTCCAGGGTTGGCCTCGCCCCTTGCCGAGCTCGCCTGTGCGGCAAAGGAGGCCATTCTCCTGATGGTATCTTTCTTCTCTGGCTTAGTACTGGTCCCTCTGATCTACATGTTGGTCATTTGGAGATCTTGGTTCCTTATACTCTGTCTTGGGTTGGTGCTTCAATCTTGTCCCCGTGCCTGTGCATAGTCTGAGCAACAGAACCAGGGTTTGTCGCACCGACACACAAGCATGAGGTTCTTCACGTTCTGGAATGACTTCTTTAGCAGATTCTTCGATAGGAATGACATCCTTAGTAGCCTTGAACTTGTTGGATTCCTTAGGTGACATTTTAGCTAGCACAGGAGGTAGGTGCTTTCTTTGCGAGCTGTTAGTTTCATCGAACCACACATCTACAGTTTCATCAACCTTGTGATGAATGGTGTTGAAGACTCTGTAGGTGTGCGAGTCCTTTCCGTAACCAAGCATAAAACCTTCATGTGCGTTCGGTGCAAATTTAGAATTGTGATGAGGATCTCTAATCCAACATTTAGCACCGAAGACTTTGAAATAACTCACATTGGGGTTCTTGTTAGTGAGGAGTTCATATGAGGTATTTTTGAAGAATTTGTGAAGATATACCATGTTGATGATGTGGCACACAATATCAATTGCCTCAGGCCAGAAGCGAGAAGGCTTCTTCTATTCATCAAGCATGGTGCGGGCCTTCTCAAGAAGAGTCCTGTTCTTGTGCTCCACGATGCCATTCTGCTGAGGAGTATAAGGGGCAGATAAATCATGAGTAATACCAAGTTCATCAAGATAGTCATCAAGACCAGTATCCTTGAACTCGGTCCCATTGTCACTCCTAATGTGCTTGATATTCACAGCGAAGTTTGTTGAAGCCCTCGAGGAAAATCCTTTGAAGACTTCCTGCACTTCAGTTTTGTGAGTGATGATATGCACCCATGTGTAACAAGAATAGTCATCAACAATAACAAAGCCATATAAAGAAGCTGCATTAGTGAATGTGGCATCGTGAGTAGGGCTGAAGAGATCCGTGTGAAGCAATTCAAATGGAGAAGTGGTAGTCATGATAGTCTTCGAGGGATGCTTGGACTTGGTCATCTTTCCAGCCTCACAAGCTCCACACAGATGGTCCTTGAGGAATTTTACACCCTCGATGCAAATGACATGCTTCTTCTTCGCGAGTGTGTGCAAGTTCCTCATGCCAGCATGACCTAGTCGACGATGCTATAACCAGCCATCTGATGCTTTTGCAAGTAGACATGTGGTAGGTTGTGGTCCTGTAGAGAAATCAACAATATACAAGTCTCCTCTCCTAAAACCTTCGAAGATTTTTGAATTGTCATCTTCCATGATGACAACACAATGATACTTGCCAATGACAACAACCATATCAAGATCACAAAGCATTGAGACAGACATGAGGTTGAATCCTAAGGACTCGACAAGCATGAATTTGTCCATGTGTCAATCCTTTGAGGTCGCAACCCTACCTAGACCCAATACCTTGCTTTTGCCTTTGTCAGCGTTGGTGATATGCTTCAGATGTGATGGAGATAAAGCAGTGTCCATCAATAAGTTCTTGTCACCAGTCATGTGATTTGTACATCCACTATCAAGGACCCACTCAATAGCTTTGGGTTGATCATCCTGCAGATGAATTAGTGCAACTTACGAACTCATATACTTCCTCAGTGAAGAATATGACATCAAATTCATCAGATTGAATTTCATTAAGAAATGCAACAAATATAGCAGTATGAGGACATGAGAAATGAATAGTCATTTCTTCATGATTAGCGTGCGTCCTTTCAAGCATATTCAGGTCTCCAACAAATTCTTCAGATGATCAAGGTCGTCTGGAGACATGAACCTGCATAAGAGATTAGTTCTTTTTCTTCACCATGCACATCTAGAGGGGTGGCAAAGAGTTCATCATTTTGCGAGCTCCATATGAGAAAGGTGGCATAGAAGCCATTCCAATTCCTTTCACAGAAGAGGGGTTAGAGTAAACATATGAATAAGTAGAGAAATTCTTCGAGGATTTATGAACATAATGATTTGAAGAATAATGCACATATTCATAGCCCTTATTCTTTCCCTGCGAAATAGAAGTGTTAGCACGATGATGTTCATATGAGGATTTGGATCCATATAAGGAATTTGATCCACGTGAGGAATTTGGTCCATATGAGGAATTGGATCCATATGAGGACTGTGGTCCATATGAAGAATTTGATCTGGGGTTCCTATTCTTCACAGGTGGTGTCATGATGACATTCACCTGAAGACTTTCAAGACACCTTTTGGGAACCTAGATTTTCTTCATAGGGGGACCATTCTTGTAGTTAGTTCCAACATATCTAGCAAATACTTCACCATTCTTATTTTTGAACAGTTTATAGTTGAGTCAATTGACTCATCAGAAGAATATGAAGATTCACATGTAAAGCCAGATAAAGTAGATGGATCTTCGGGAGGTCCCTTTGCAGCAACCCATGAGGTTTTGGGATACTGCTCAGGTTTCTAGTAGGTCCCATCAGCATTGAGTTTCCTCTCAAAGGCAATACCCCCTTTCCTAGGGTTCCTGTTGAGGATATGCTTTTTAAGCACATCACAAAAAGCCTGATACCCTTTGAGGCTTTTGTACACGCCTGTCACATACAATTCCTTCAAACCTGCATTGTCAGTGATACTTGTGGTATCCTCAGATGAGGAATTTGTGACTAGAGAGACAGTTGAAGAATTTGCAGCAATAGAAGCATTTGCACTTTCAGGTGAAGAATTAGCAAATTCACGTTCAATGCATTTCATACATGGTGGAATGAATTCATCCTGAGAGGAACTGATCAATTGAGCAAGCAATGAATCACGTTCATTCTGAAGATCTTCATAGCTCACCCTTAGATTCTCAAGATCTTGCTTTCTCTGAAGAAATTCATAAGAAAGCTTCTCATGATCGGCTAAGAGAGTGTTCTGATGACTTTGAAGGTTATCAAACTTAGACTGAAGTCTCTGAAGATTATCAGACAGAGTTTGAGTTTGATCCATTTCTTCACCCAATAGGTCATCGCTTTTGTCTAGCATATTTTGAACCTTTTCAAAAGCCTTTTGCTGTTTCACAGCAATTTTAGCAAGTTTAGAATATCTAGGTATGAGATTTTCATCAGATTCATCCTCACTTGATTTAGAGGAGGGATATTTGAGTCCCTTGGCACCTTTTGCCATGAAGCAATAGGTGGGAGCGTAGTCATCATCATCGCCGTCGTCAGCAGTGTTGGGGAAGTCATTTTCCTCAAAGTTGAAGATGGACTTGCTGATGAAAGCAGTAGTGAGAGCTAGGCTCGCCACACCAGAGTCTGACTCCTCAGATGCCTCCTCTTCCTCATAGTTGTCAGATTCAGCTTCAGAGTCCATTTCCTCGCCAATGAATGCCCGAGCCTTTTTGGAGCTGCTCTTCTTGTGAGATGAAGACTTTGAAGATTTTGACGACGAGGACTTTGAAGATTTCTTCTTCTTCAAGTCATTAAAACTGTCATCCTTGTATTTGTTCTTCTTTAATTCCTTCTCCCACTGAGGACAATCAGTAATGTAGTGGCTAGGTTTCTTGCATTTGTGGCAAGTTCTCTTCTTGTAGTCACGGGATGAGGAATCTGATCTCCTGTCATCACCTCTTGAGGATTTACCAAAGTGACTGTCGGCGTTCTGGGAACGGGGGTCCCCAGACTTGCCTGCCTGCGGCCCATGGCGTGGCTCTACAAGTGGGCCCGTATGGCACATCTTCACCAACAAGCATTCAAGAACCTCGCGAGGGGCCAAGCCTCGCGAGGCGGAAAACACAAGACCTCCTCAGGAGCGGCCTCACCATGTTGGCTCGCGAGGGGCGGTGAGATCAAGGCAAGGCAAACCTCGCGAGGTTCTCGTGACGTGAGCCATGACGACCGAGACCAGGCGGGCGCCAGCGCGCAGTGTCCTTGTTTCCTCTTTGGTGCTAAGGGGGCAAACGCAGGCGCAGAGTACCGAGGCATCAAGCAAAGGTTTCCATATCAGTGCAATGAGATCAAGACTAGCAGGACGGCAAGACGGAGGTCACCATGGAGCCCAAGGCGGCGTCACCACCAGAGCCTTTGGCAGGCGAACACTACTTTTGTCAGGATAAGCTGTACTAGCTGTCCCCTTTCAAATTGGCTGTTGTTGGCTCCCTTCCCGCTCAATATTTGGGAAGAGGACCAGGGCCCCTATAAATAGGACTAGCCACCACAGTAGGAGGCAACCAAGCCTCAGGCATCTGATCTTGAGCCAATCCTTAGCTACGCACTGAGCACAAGAACACCTCAGCCTCACGATGTTGTTCGTCCCCTTGTAACTGTTCATCCTCAGCCCGAGAGGCAATCCACCACCACCACACTGGAGTAGGGTATTACACCACAAAGGTGGCCCGAACCAATATAAATCTTGTGTTCTTTGTGTTGCGAGTTCGTCGAGGTAGTCCTTGGGATCTTAGCAAAGCTAGGACGCGGATCGGTAGGGGGAGAACTTCGCGCACCCCAATGTTCGAACCTTAAGGATTTTGCCGGAACCCGATATCCGACATTTGGCGCGCCAGGTAGGGGTGCGCCGGAGCATCTTCTCCATCAGCTAATCCACCGACGCTCCGCGGTTCCGATGTCCGGCGACCCGAGGGCTGACGCCGACCGCTGGGCAGCCTGGCCCGCCCGGACGGCACCGCCTGCCCAGGAAGACCTCAACCCCGCGCTCCAGGCGGCACGGGCGCCACCTAACGCTGCTGGGCGCGGACGGCGTGGCCAGGCGCCATCCACCCTTACTCCACGACAACCGCGAGCCGCTGCAAGGGCCGCAAGCTATGCCGCGGCAACGGTGCCACACACCCGGCGGGAACAGGCGAACATGCGGGCCGCATCACAGTGGCACGGGAGCTGCTGCGTTGCCGACTGATGTAGAGCGGCCGGGATGCGCTCCTGGAACGCGTCGCCGAGCTACTAGACGCAGTGGCCACGAGAGCGCCGCCCTTCTGCCATCAGCTCATGCCTCAGGCGGTGGCTGGGCCTCGCCGCGCCCGCGTGCTCCCGGGCACGCCCGGGGGACCCCGTCGACATCAAAATGATCCATGGTGGTGGGCTCCCTGTCGCACCCGACCCACCCCAGATGGGTGCGGGCATGAGCGTTGCAGCGTACGGCCCCATCGGAGCACTGCCCTGCCATCCTCAGGACGGCGTGACAAGCCGGGTGACCTGGAGCGTGGGGCACTTCGGCGAGGTCTTCGGGGTAGCAGCCTCGGAGGCGTACGTGCCCCGCATGATGGACCAGGAGTACACGCCGAAGGACGACCCCGGCTCGTTCCTCGGGCCAGGTTGGGAGGAGGAGGCGTTAGGAGCTGAAGCCTTCCAGGAGCTGCCAGAGAGCCCCACCAACCGCGCCGTCGACAACAGATACAGGGTACTGCTAATTCCTCAGGGGCAAGCTTACACTAACCATGAGTCACAGGTGAACCAGGTCACAGCACCAGGCGATGGCTCCGGCACGGTGATGTCCGCCCCATCAGAAGAGGCTCACTAGGGTCTGCGCGGGAGGAGCCAGGAGCAAGGCCCCTCCCCGCGTCGCGTGGAGCAAGGTGTTACCCGGAGGTAGGCCCTCTTCCAGGGAGGCGCCGGCGAACCCTACCCCGGTAGAGGACCCGTGTTACCGAGGGCGCCGCTGGCGTCCCCTTTGCCCCTTTGGTGGCATCCTGGTTTCCGGTCGCCCCCAACGGTGGCCGAGGGAGGCGCAAGGCGGGGCCCTCGTCTGGCAATATGAAGTAAGGCTCACGCCCGTGAAGATCGCCGCCCTTGACACTCTCACGTAATAACGAGTGGGGCTGTACATGCCCCGGAGTCTCAAGAGTGCCTCCCTCGGGCCTCGAGGGCTCCCTCCCATGTCCTAGTGGCATCACTTAGCTCTGCGCTGTTGAGAAGACTCGAAGACAAGAAGACTAGACTAGGTGCCGGACGCGGCCATTTGCTTTGGATCCCCTTTCTGTAGCCTTGCCTTCTGGATTTGGATTTAAGTCGAAGTTGAATTTTCATTGATGCACGCGGGGGGTGCCTTTTCTTGTTCAAGCGATTTCTTGCTATCTCGTTCTTGCCTTATTCCGAAGCTCGCGCTTGCTGCCTCCCTCTCGCGGGCCCCTCGCGAGTGGGGCTAGGCGCGGCACACGCACCGCAAGCGCAGATAAGCACTTGATCCTCGCGAGGACCTCTCGGGCGAGTCAGCAGACCCTTCAGGAGCTCCACGGGAACTCATGACCTCAGGATCAGGTTCGGGGCTTGCTACGGCTAAGGTAAGCCACAACAGCAAAACTTGCCACCAGACTCATGGATCCACAAAGGCGCACACTCAGCTTGGCATAGAAGAATAAAAACTGCGATTTGTTTACATGAGGGGATCCCCCTCCCAAAATGCTCTTACAATCTTTAGGGGCCATGCCCAAGTTCTTGCATATAGGGTAAAGCAGCAGGGGAACATGGAGTCAGCCGGATATGTCGCTTGCCGCGTCCCCCAGGTCATCTTCAGACGCGCTGCTGGCATTGCTGTCGCCGTCACTAGCGTTGCTTCCACCCTCGCCGGCCCCAACATCGCCGTCGTCAACCACGTCACCTTCGTCTACCGCGACTACCACCGCATCATCTTCAGAGGCGAAGGCCCTGACCAGCGCATCCACGTTGTCCTCCACCCACCGTGCGAGGTCGCCCCGGATGGCCGCGGGTACGGGGGCAATGGAGGCGTTGAAGTAGAAGTCGGGGAAGGTGTTCTGAAGATGGCTGAAGACGCAGGAGAACGCGCGCGCGAGCAGGCCACGACTCCTCTCTTCCACGAGCTGGCGGGCTCTATCGGATCGAGCTTCCAGGCGCATCACCATGTCGGAGAAGAAGCGAAGGTGGCTGGCGTAGTCGTCCGTATGGGGATGAGGGGCATTCTTGTCTTAGATATGGACCAGCATGGTGTTGGCCCTATTCCTAAGACTCTGGAGCATGGGGGCGTGCTCGCGCTCCAATGTCCGCCGCTAAAGCACTTCCTCCCTGTTCTGCCGCACGATGGCCTCGGCGTTGGCAACCCGCTTCTAAAGAGAGAGCAGCTCGGCGCGGGCAGAGGCCAGATCCACCTGCGCCGTAACCAGGGCGGCTGCCGTGGCCTCCTCGCGCCTCTCTACCTAAGTTAGCCTGGGCGTAAGGGCAGCGGCCCTACCTGCAGCCTCCGTCCCCGCAAGCTGCAGCTTCAGGCCATGCCTACCCTCAAGACCCGCGCAAACCTCGGCCACCCGGTGGTCGACCTCCTCCTGAGCCTTGGCTTCGCGTGCACCAACGGCATCTTTCGCTTGGGCAACTTGACGCTCCCTCGTCTCCGACCGCTCAAGCTCGAGGCTACGCTCCACGGCTTCCAGTGCCAACGCCTCCTCACGCCTCCGGACCTCTTTTTCTTTAGCGGGCGTCCCCCTCAGCGACGCAAGGGCGGCTTTGCGCGCCTCCACCTGCTGCTCCAGGGACGCACTCGAGGCCCGGAGCTCCCACGCGCGCTTCTCCGCAGCTTCGCGACGGCGGTCGGCCTCGCGAGCCTCCTCCAAAGCTCGGGAGCAGGCCTCATGAGAGACCTCAAGAGACGCCTTGGCCTTCGCGTTGTCAAGATCGTGCTGATGGCGGCCAAGGTTGATAGCCAATTTCAACTTACGCTATTCCTCCGCCAGCCGAAGACACTCAGCCCTAAGGCGCGCGTCGACGTCTGCGAGTTCACCGCCGAGCCGGTTCATTGCGCCCATCACCTCCTGGAAGAGCTCGTGGCGAACGACGCTCCGTTCATGCTCAAACTCAAGCGCAGGGCCCATCTCGTCCTCCACCATGGGGGCTGCGGGGGAGGCTTGAAGCGGTGCGCCCCCTCTCGACAAGGGGCTGGGGGCTGGCGCTGTCCCAGGCACCAGCCAGGCCTCGTAGGGGGCCCGAACCAGACGAGGCCCGCTGCTTGAAGAGGAGCCAAAGACCGAAGCCAACCAGCCACCGTCCATGACCAGAGAAGGATTCCTAGGCATGCCCGCCAAGCCCCAATAGAGGCCGCAAAGGAGGGGCGATGAGACCGCGGGCTCAAGGCGCCATGGAGGCGAGCGCGCCTCCCCAACCGACCTCGCACCAGGAGCGGCGAGCGGGCTCGCGGTGCTCAAGGCCAGCGGGGGAGTCGAAGAGGGAGGAGACTGCTTCTCGGAAGACTCAGCTGTAGTGGCGGAAGGGGCCCTGAAGAACCAGCATCAAGAAGGAAGGCAGCACTTAAGAAGCCACAGAGATGCAGCACTTACTCGTCAATGGCGATGTACTTCCTCCGCTTCAACGGCCCGAAGATGCCACCGCTGCCGCTCGGGGACCTCTTCCTCTTCCGGAGCTCCTCAAAGTCCATGCAGAGCCGACCAAAGCGTTGGCCATGGCGGCTAGCATGAGGGGCAGCAGGAGAAGCGCTTAAAGGGACAACCTCAGGGGCGCCGAGCTGAGGAGAATTGTCGTGCGCCACCTCGCGGTGACCTGCCACGGTCTCAAGAGCTTCGGCCTCAGGAGACGTGCCTTGCGTCGCCCCCGCAACTGCCAGCCCAGGACAAGAATCACAGACTCCCGAGGACGATGCCTCGGGAGCTCCGCCCCCCTGCTTCCACACTCGAGGTGAGATCGGCACCCACAGCGAAGAGGGGAACCACGTTGAGAGGGTTCTCGCGGGGCCCCACCAGGCCGTCTGGGCGCAGCACCCACTCGGCAAAGGAAGGCATGTGCTCCGCGAATTCCTCCTTGTTCGAGCAGCGGTACAACAAGCAACTCTTCCCAGGCATGTCGTCTGGCAACGGAAGACCCGCGAAGACCTCAAGCACCGTCTGCCGCGTCTCAGGAGGGAGCCCGGACTCCTGAAGCTTCATATGGTCCTTGCTATTGAGCAAGGTCCACATCGGTTGGGAATGGCGCTGGAGTGGAGCGACCCGGCGCCTGACGAACTCCTTCAGCACCATAGGCGCAGTCACACCAAGGTCTTTCAGCTTCTTTAGCCGGAGCCAGACGGGGACAAGACAAGGGCTCGCAAGCTTCTCATGGCCCCAGCCGGAGTTGGGGACGGCAGGCGACAACGGAGGCGAGAGAAGGGGGCTGAGCACCCCTACGTCCACATACACCCAGCGCGTCCGAAATCTACCCGCGGGCGGCGGGAGGTCAAAATCAATCCCCGAGCCGGCTGTCTCGGCCACGGCATGGAAGCTCACGCACCCCAAGCTCTGCCGGGATCCACCAGATTCAACGAGAAGAAGTGGCGGAGAAGGGCCACGGAAGGCGCAATGCCCACCATGGCCACGCAAACGAAGGCGAAGATGGCGAGAAGTGTCACGGATTGGGGATCGAGATGCGGCATGTGGATCTGGTAATGTTCAACCACCGCGTTGGAGAAGGCGGAGAAAGGAGGGACCAGGCCACCCCAAATAGCATCGATGAAGATTGGGACCTTGGTGGCAGACCGGTCAATGTGAACACGAGACGCAGGCCAAGCCACCGTCTTTCCCCGCTCATTGAAGCTAGAGGCGAGCATGGGACGCACCTTGCCCATGGCCTCATCGTTGAGCACCAGCGACCGGCCAACAACGGGCTCGGCGGCCGGAGGCGCGCTAGCCAAAGGCAGAGGTTTCTTCCCCTTATCTGCTTGTTTCGGTGCCATGGCGATGGAGAGGGCAGATCTCAAGTCAGATTGGAATGAGGAGCAGAGTCTCGGAGAAGCGGAGGAATGAGGGAAGTATGGCGCGGGCGATGGAAGAATAACTGTGTAGGTTGTGGTGGCCGCGTAGCCAGGCGGATTCCAAGGCTGCATGGGGAAGCGAAGACGTCCACGTCCAATCAACCGCCACATGTCGACCAAGGCCACAGGCTATTGGGGCCCACAGCGCTCCGCACTTGTACTTTGGCTTCGCCTCGGAGCCAAGCCAGAGCGTGCCTTGGGCTCGGGGGCTACTGTCGGTGTTATGGGAACGGGGGTCCCTAGACTTGCCTGCCTGCGGCCCACGGCGTGGCTCTGCAAGTGGACCCGTACGTCCCATCTTCACCAACAAGCATTCAAGACCCTCGCGAGGGGCCAAGCCTCACGAGGCGGACGACACAAGACCTCCTCGGGAGCGGCCTCACCAGGTTGGCTCGCGAGGGGTGGAGAGATCAAGGCAAGGAAAACCTTGCGAGGTTCTCGTGACATGAGCCATGACGACCGAGACTAGGCGGGCGCCAGTGCGCAGTGTCCTTGTTTCCTCTTTGGTGCTAAGGGGGAAAGCGCAGGCGCGGAGTACCGAGGCATCAAGCAAAGGTTTCCATATCAGTGCAACGAGACCAAGACCCGCAGGACGGCAAGACGGAGGTCACCATGGAGCCCAAGGCGGCGTCACCACCAGAGCCTTTGGCAGGCGAAGACTACTTTTGTCAGGATAAGCTGTACTAGCTGTCCCCTTTCAAATTGGCCGTTGTTGGCTCCCTTCCCGCTCAATATTTGGGAAGAAGAGCAGGGCCCCTAGAAATAGGAGAAGCCACCACAGTAGGAGGCAACCAAGCCTCAGGCATCTGATCTTGAGCCAATCCTTAGCCACGCACCGAGCACAGGAACACCTCAGCCTCCGGAGGCTGTTCTTCCCCTTGTAACTGTTCATCCTCAGCCCGAGAGGCAATCCACCACCACCACACTAGAGTAGGGTATTACACGACAACGGTGGCCCGAACCAGTATAAATCTTGTGTTCTTTGTGTTGCGAGTACGTCGAGTTAGTCCTTGAGATCTTAGCAAAGCTAGGACGCGGATCGGTAGGGGGAGAACTTCGCGCACCCAATTGGTCGAACCTTAAGGGTTTTGCTGGAACCCGAGATCTGACAGTGACCATGAGCATTGCTAGCTCCTCACTCAGTTCTTTAGGATCACCAAGGCTGCTACCAGAATCCTCTTCTTCAGATTCAGAGACTGCCTTGGCCTTCAGTGCGCGTGATCTACCATATCTCGGTCCATAGAGATCTCTCTTCTCAGCAAGTTGAAACTCATGAGTATTTAGCCTATCGAGGATGTCAGTAGGATTAAGTGACTTCTAGTCTCCACGCTCTTGAATCATTAGTGCAAGAGTGTCAAATGAGGAATCAAGCAATCTCAACAATTTCTTCACCACCTCATGGTCGGTGATGTAAGTTGCACCAAGTGCTTGAAGCTCAATTGAGATGTCAGTGAGGCGATCGAAGGTTTGCTGAACAATTTCATTGTCGAGTCTTTTGAAGTGGTTGACGAGATTGCGAAGAACGTCAACTCGAGAGTCACGTTGTGTCGAGACTCCTTCGTTGACCTTGGATAGCCTATCCCAGATAAGCTTTGCTATCTCGAAAGCACCCACTCTGCCATACTGCCCTTTGCTCAGATGGCCATATATTATATTCTTCGCTTGAGAGTCCAGTTGCTTGAATCTCTTCACATCAGCAGCATTCACGGAAGGAGTGATGGAGGGAACGCCATTTTCCACAACGTACCGGAGATCGTTGTCAATTGCCTCAAGATGCTTGCACATCTTATTCTTCCAATAGGGGTAGTCCGTCCCATTGAAGGTAGGACACCCAGCCGAGACCTTGATCATGCCTGAAGTCAACATAACTAAAACTCCAGGTGGTTAAACCAAAATCACATAGAACAAGGGAGTACCTTGCTCTGATACCAATTGAAAGTGCGTTATATCAACTAGAGGGGGTGAAAGGGAGATTCTTACAAATTCGTCCCTGAGGAAATTTCAAGGTGAGGAATTTTCCTAAGTCACGAACAACTAGCAGCGGAATAAGTACTCAGATGCAAGCATAATAGAGTAGTAACAGGGTCATCATGATGAAATGAAAACAAGCATAGAGTACAGGAAGCGTATAAACAGTGTAAGCAGGCTGAAGACAAAGTGACTGAAGAATTAGGATTGAGGAAATTGAGAAAGTCTTTAGTCAAATTCTTCAAACAGTAACGATCAAGTTCATCAGCACATAAATGAGGAAATGAAAGGGTTGAAGAAATAGAACCAATAGCTTGGTGAAGACGATGATTAGGTAGACGAGTTCCAACTGCTCTGACAATTGTACGTCTGGTTCGAGCGGCTAGGTATTTAAAACTGAGCACACACAGTCCCGGACACATAGTCCTCACCGTATTCTCCTTGAACTAAGATCACACTGACCTCGCCCAATCACTCGTGGTAAGTCTTCAGGTGACTTCTAAACCTTCACAGACTCGGTCACTCATCGATCCACAATTTCCTCCTGGATACTCTAGACCATGACCCTAACCTTCTAGAGGATGCACAATCCTCAAAGGAAACAAGCGTCATTTCCACATAGGAACAATCTCTTCGGTGATGCTCAATCACTTTGGGTTTGTAGGTGTTTGCATTTGGGTTTTCCTCAGTTGGTGATTTTCGCCCAAAGTCTTCGGAGGATGGGATGCTCTCAATGACAAGTGTCAGTTTCTTTCGGAGCAGCCAACCAACTAGTGGTTGTAGGGGGGCAGCTATTTATAGCCTAGGGAGCAGCCCGACATGATAAGGCATAAATGCCCTTCAATGATATGACCATTAGGTGGGTAGATATTTTGGGACAGCTGGCGCATAGCACATCATTGGTCGTATATTTGATCTATCAAATTCCTCAGGGCTATCATGTTCCTCACTTGTAGGCAATCCGCACTAGTGAATTCCTAACTCCTCAATTAGAACAAATTCCTCAGAGAACAGAAGATCTTTGTCTCTGTCACTGAAGAAATTGACTGAACTATATGAGATTTCCAATGGCTTCACTCAAAAGGATTCAGTAGGTATAGGATTTTGAGATGAGCATCACTTGGAAACTTTTCCTTAGTTCTACCTCGATCCCCTTTAACAGTACGGTGTTTCCTACGACTCAAGAAAGAGAAAATGAAACTATGAAAACAAAAGTCTTCACGCTTCATAATCCTCGCATGAATATCAAGTCTTCACGGTCACACCAATTTCCTCAGTTTCAAAGTCTTCAAGAAAACCAAAGTCTTAAGCTGAAGACATTAATTTTTAGGGGTCGACTTTCATCATAAATATCAAACTCCTCATAGACTTATAGACCTGTGTACACTCACAAACTTATTAGTCCCTTAACCTATAAGTCTTCAATACACCAAAATCACTAAAGGGCACTAGATGCACTAACAAGGGTTAGAAAATAGACAAGCTGATCATCTTGTGTACTCAATATATTAAAAAAAACTAACAGTACATTTCAAAAGCTTACATGGCTTTTGAACCATTTCGCAAATCCTGCCATAACCAGTTTGTCAATGTTTCTTGGATTTCGCGGCAGTAAGTTCTTTTTGTAGGTGCTGCATAACATAGTGATCACGTCAAACATCTAAATATATAAGAATGTGCTGCAAGTTTTGTAGATTACGATGTATAAGCTGCAGTACTTAGCACTTACTTGATATAAGGTAGTATCTCAGGACAGTTATTCAACATATACCAAACAATTTTATCCAAATCTTTAGGTTTGTCATCTTGTCGACTCTTCCCTGTAACTCGAACTGAACAATACTGAACAATCGAAAACATTGAGCCCGGGATTGTCCTCACCCACCTCTTTGCTAAGTTGATCAGTTGTTTCAATGTATTTTGAGCAGAATGTCAACACTTCTGTAGCAATGTAGGCCTCTGCAATGGAACCCTTGGGTCTAGCTCTGTTCCTAACATAGCCTCATCAGGTAGATGAAAAGCCAAATGCACCATCACATCAAAATGGCTCGAGGATATATCTTCTCAAGTTCGCATAGGATAGTTGGTATCTTGTATCTAAGACGCGCCAAAGCATCTAAAGAATTGTCTGAACTCTGCAAATGCTCTGTATAAGTCAGGGCGGCCCAATCCTCTAAGGATAACAGGTAAAACCCTTTGAAGTAGGACGTGGCAGTCATGAGTTTTCAGCCCTTGTACCTTGCTTCCATCTGCACTGACTCTCCTTTCAGTCTTGGAAGCAAATCCATGTGGGAATCTCACACGTGACAGGACCTCGCAAAATTCTTTTCTTTTTACCTTGTCCAAGAGGTACACAACTGGTGCCATATCCTGTGGTTTACCTTCATCTTGCACATGCAAATCCTTTCTGATACCCAGGTGTGTCAAATCAATCCTAGATTTTAATGTATCTTTCGTCTTGCCTTCAATATTAAGAATTGTGCCGATAATGCTGCCACATATATTTTTCTCGATGTGCATCACATCAAGATTATGCCGCAGATCCAAATCTTTCCAGTACCCCGAGTCCCACAAAGTGGACCTGCGGGTAAATAATAATCTCCCATCTGTCCTGGCACGCTTCCTTTTCCCGCTACCATTATCAAGACGGTTTCCTAGTGTAATATGCTTGAGCTTCTCTAATTCCACTTGCAACTCATTGATACGTCTCCGCCCTATCTACTTTTGCAAACACTTTTGCCCTTGGTTTGGACTCTAACTTGCATGATTTGAATGGAACTAACCCAGACTGACACTGTTTTCAGTGGACTTTCCATGGTGTTATTTATGTGCAGAAATAAAAGTTCTCGGAATGACCTGAAACTCCACATAACATATTTTTGGAAAATATTAAAAATACTGGAAGAAGAATCCACGTCAGGGGGCCCACACCCTGTCCACTAGGGTGGGGGGCGCGCCTGCCCCCTGGGCGCACCCCCCTTCCTCATGGGCCCCCTGACGCTCCACCGACCTCACCTCCAACTCCATATATTCATGTTCGGGGAGAAAAACATCAGAGAGAAAGATTCATCGCGTTTTACGATACGGAGCCGCCGCCAAGCCCTAAAACCTCTCTGGAGGGCTGATCTGGAGTCCGTTCGGGGCTCCGGAGAGGGGGATTCATCGCCGTCGTCATCATCAACCATTCTCCATCACCAATTTCATGATGCTCACCGCCATGCGTGCGTAATTCCATCGTAGGCTTGCTGGATGGTGATGGGTTGGACGTGATCTATCATGTAATCGAGTTAGTTTTGTTAGGGTTTGATCCCTAGTATCCACTATGTTCTGAGATTGATGTTGCTATGACTTTGCTATGCTTAATGCTTGTCACTAGGGTCCGAGTGCCATGATTTCAGATCTGAACCTATTATGTTTTCATGAATATATGTGAGTTCTTGATCCTATCTTGCAAGTCTATAGTCACCTACTATGTGTTATGATCCGGCAACCCCGAAGTGACAATAATCGGGACTACTCCCGGTGATGACCATAGTTTGAGGAGTTCATGTATTCACTATGTGTTAATGCTTTGGTCCGGTACTCTATTAAAAGGAGGCCTTAATGTCCCTTAGTTTCCATTAGGACCCCGCTGCCACGGCAGGGTAGGACAAAAGATGTCATGCAAGTTCTTTTCCATAAGCACGTATGACTATATTCGGAATACATGCCTACATTATATTGATGAATTGGAGCTAGTTATGTGTCACCCTATGTTATGACTGTTACATGATGAACCGCATCTGGCATAATTCTCCATCACCGATCCAATGCCTACGAGATTTTCACATATTGTTCTCCGCTTATTTACTTTTTCGTTGCTACTGTTACAATCACTACAAAACCCAAAAATATTACCTTACTACCGTTACCGTTACTTCCATATTACTTTGCTAGTAAATACTTTGCTGCAGATACTAAGTTATCCAGGTGTGGTTGAATTGACAACTCAACTGCTAATACTTGAGAATATTCTTTGGCTCCCCTTGTGTCGAATCAATAAATTTTGGTTGAATACTCTACCCTCGAAAACTGTTGCGATCCCGTATACTTGTGGGTTATCAAGACTATTTTCTGGTGCCGTTGCCAGGGAGCATAGCTCTATTCTTTGAGTCACTTGGGATTTATATCTGCTGGTCACTATGAAGAACTTGAAAGACGAGAAAACAAAAATTTATCCCTCAACTACGAGGGGAGGTAAGGAACTTCCATCTAGCTCTGCACTTGATTCACCTTCTGTTTTGAGTAAGCTTGCGACACCTAAACCTGCTTCTGCTATTCATTCTGATATGTCGCATGTTATTGATGATGCCACTTCTGCTATGCAATGTACTTATGATGAAACTACTTCTATGCTTGATACTACTGTGCCACTTGGTGAATTTCTTGATGAACAACTTGCTAGGGCTAGAGAGAATGAAATTATTGAAACTGATATTGAAGATAGTGATGATGAAGACTCTCCCCCTAGTAAATATGAATTACCTGTTGTGCCTGAGGGTTATGTTCTGGATGAAGAATCTGCTAGAGCTATTTTAGCTTGCAATGATAGAAGTGGTCTTAAGAAGTTATTAGCTAAATGGAAGCAGCAATCTCTTAATGCTAGAATGAAACATGACCCTGCTTTTGCTACTTCACCTATCTGTGTTACTGATAAGGATTATGAATTCTCTGTTGATCCTAATATAATTACTTTTGTTGAATCTGATCCTTTTTATGGCTATGAATCTGAAACTGTTGTGGCACATCTTACTAAACTAAATGATATAGCCACCCTGTTCACTAATGATTAGAAATCTCGCCGTCTTTATATCCTTAAAATATTTCCGTTCTCATTAAAGGGTGATGCTAAGATATGGTTTAATTCTCTTGATCCTGGTTGTGTGCGTAGTCCCAGGATATGATTTATTACTTCTCTGCTAAATATTTCCCTGCTCATAAGAAACAAGCTGCTTTAAGGGATATATATAATTTTGTGCAGATTGAAGAAGAGAGTCTCCCACAAGCTTGGGGGGAGGCTTCTCCAATTACATAATGCTTTGCCTGATCATCCTCTCAAGAAAAATGAAATACTTGATATCTTTTATAATGGACTAACCGATGCTTCCAGAGATTACCTGGATAGTTGTGCTGGCTCTGTTTTCAGGGAAAGAACACCGGATGTAGCTGAAGTTTTATTGAATAATATGTTGACAAATGAAAATAATTGGACACTTCTTGAGCCCGCTCCTGAGCCAATTCGTGAGCCTATTCCTAAAAAAGAGGTGTTCTATTTCTCAGTCCTGAAGATATGCAAGAGGCAAAGAAATCTATGAAAGAAAGTGTATTAAAGCTGAACATGTTAAGAATTTACCTCCTATTGATGATATACATGGTCTTAATTTACCGCCTGCTGAGGAAACATATGATCTTAATCCATTACCTATTGAAGAAACATATGGTCTTGATAACCCGACACAGGTAGTAAAGGTAAATTCTCTCTATAGATTTGATGAAGGTGATATCCCTCACTATAAGTCTGCTAGACAATGCTTAGAAGAGTTTGATAATTTTATTGTCAAACAAGAAAACTTCAATGCTTATTTTGGTAGACAATTGAAATACAATTCCGATATGCTTGAACACTTGGGTGATTATATGCCTAGAGTTAAAGGTGAACTTAAACTCATTAGTTAACATGCTTCTATGGTTACCACTCAGGTAGAACAAGTACTTAAAGCTCAGAATGATTTGCTCAATGAATTGAATAGTAAGAACAATGACTATGCTATTAGAGTGGCTACTAGAACATGTAAAATGACTCAGGAACCTTTGTATCCTGAAGGACACCCTAGGAGAATTGAACAAGATTCTCAGAGAAATAATATAGATGCACCTAGTCCTTCTAAAAAGAAGAAAAAGAAAAATGATAGGACTTTGCATGCTTCTAGTGAACCTATTGCTGAACCACCTGAGAATCCAAATGATATCTCTATTTTTGATGCTGAGACACAATCTGGTAATGAACATGAACCTAGTAATAATGTTAACGATGATGTTCATGATGATGCTCAACCTAGTAATGATAATGATGTAGAATTGAACCTGTTGTTGATCTTGATAACCCACAATCAAAGAATCAACGTTATGATAAGAGAGACTTTGTTGCTAGGAAACACGGTAAAGAAAGAGAACCATGGGTTCAGAAACCCATGCCTTTTCCTCCCAAACCATCCAAGAAAAAGGATGATGAGGATTTTGAGCACTTTGCTGAAATGATTAGACCTATCTTTTTGCGTATGCAATCAACTGATATGCTCAAAATGAATCATTATGCTAAGTATATGAAAGAAATTGTTACTAATAAAAGAAAGATACCGGAAGCTAAAATTTCCACCATGCTTGCTAATTATACTTTTAAGGGTGGAATACCTAAGAAACTAGGAGATCCAGGAGTACCAACTACACCATGCTCCATTAAAAGAAACTATGTTAAAACTTCTTTATGTTATCTTGGAGCCGGTGTTAGTGTTATGCCTCTCTCTTTATATCGTAGACTTGATTTGAATAAGTTGACACCTACTGAAATATCTTTGCAAATGGCTGATAAATCCATTGCTATACCTGTCGGTATTTGTGAGGATGTGCCTGTTGTGGCTGCAAACGTTACTATTTTAACGGACTTTGTTATTCTTGATATTCCCGAGGATGATAGTATGTCTATTATTCTTGGAAGACCCTTTTTGAATACTGCAGGGGCTGTTATTGATTGCTGCAAAGGCAATGTCACTTTTCATGTTAATGGCAATGAGCATACGGTACACTTCCCGAGGAAACAACCTCAAGTTCATAGTATCAACTCTATTGGAAAAATTCCATCGATTATTTTTGGAGGTTTTGAATTTCCTCTTCCTACTGTCAAGAAGAAATATGATATTCTTATTATTGGGGATGTGCATATCCCCGTAGAGGTAACATAGTGTTATTCGAAATTTCTCTGGTTCCATGTTATTTGGAATGAGTTTCTTAACAAGACTTGATCAACCTTGTTAGTGGATTCCTTTTGATGAGCATGAGATGGATGAAACTAGAAAGCACAACCTTCTATATCCTTCTTTTACTTTTTGTTATTTAGTTGAAATAAAGTAAAAATAGTATTTTTCTGTCTGTTTTCTGATTTATCCGTGCAATATAAAAATACCTCGAAAATAAAAGTTCTCCAAATGCCCTCAAAATGGAATATGATTTTTATGGAATATTTGAGAATATCTTGAACTGAGAACACAGCAGGGGGAGCAAATACCTGGCCACGAGGGTCCAGGGCGCGCCCCCCTGCTTCGTGGGCCCATGGTGTCACCCCTCCACTTATTCCTGCACCCACACACTTCTTCTTCCTCCCAAAAAAATCACCATCCTGCTCAAGCACAAGTTCGAGCTCATTTTGCTGCGATTTTCGATCTCCTTGCTCAAAGCACCTCTCACAAAACTGCTTGGGGGGATTGTTCCTTGGTATGTGACTCCTCCATTGGTCCAATTAGTTTTTGTTCTAGTGATTTATTCTTTGCAAATTTGTGCTGCCTAGGTGACCATGTTCTTGCATGCATGTCAAATTTATGTGGTTCCAATTAGTTCTAATGCATGATATAGTCTCTAGGCACTTGTAGGAGTAGTTGCTATCAATTTTGTTGAGCTTGGCTCACTTTTATTTGAAGTTACTAAAAATTTCAGAAATTTTTTAGAGGAAGAAATATGCGTAGGAAAATGTACCAAGGTGGTTCTTCAAGGAAGCAAGGACCCAGGCTTGCAATGTGTGATGCTGACGATGAGCCACCAAGGAACGCTCCAGTGCGGCCTTGTGAATGGCCTTCAGAGGAGTTTATGGATCGAGCGGGAATCAAGGAAGAATTTAACGCATATATGCGTAACACTGATCTTGTGAGCTTCGAGGAGGAAAAGTGCCGCCAGTACCACTATCTCACTAGTTCCTTTGTGAGGAGGTTCGAATTTTCATCTTCACGCAATTCTCCAACTGTCATGTTTGATCTTTATGAAAAATCTTATACGATGGACTTAGAGGATTTTACCACTGCTTGCAAACTTCCACAATGGGGTAGTGCTAGTGAACCTCGCAAATCTGAATTCAGAAATTTTCTTGCTAGTATAACTGTGGGGGAATCTAGAGATATAGCACAAGCTACCATAGGGAGCACTTCCTGCTATACATTATTTTGCTCACTTCATAGGTAGGTGCATAAATGGTAAAGATGAAGCATGTCATATGTGTGTCCCCGACCTCGGTATTCTTAGGAGTGTTGTGCTAGGAGACAAATCTTATAATTTGGGAGCCATTGTTGCACGTAGGTTGCAACATAATAGATCTAATGGAGATTTCTTTGGTGGAATTTATGCAACCCGCTTAGCTGATTTTCTTGGTGTAACCATACAATGATGATATTGAATTGCCTCCTACTTATTTAGACTTTAATGCTATGGTTCACCACCAGTTTGTCGAGAGGAATGAATCACCTCTCCGGTATCGCTTAATCTTTGACAAACGTCGTGCTGTCCGTATTACTCTCCCTGCTCCTGCCTTCTTTGATTATCAGGCAGAAGGAAGACGTTTTATTACCAGAGAGGAGGCAGATGAGTACGAGAGGAGGGCGGAGGCAGCTCGTCGCTACGCTGCAGCCCAGGAGGCAATAACCGCCACATCGCAATACGACCCCAGCTACAACTATGGATATCCGCCAGGCCATCCGTGGCAATAAACCAACTTAGGCCAAAAGCCTAAGCTTGGGGGAGTACGTATTTCTCACCGACATTACATTTATGTTCACACACTCATTGCTAGATGTCGGTGCTCATACTTTTTCAGTGTAATATCCATGCTAGTTTATTTTCCTTTCTCTTGCTTTCTTCTTGTGTGTTTGAAAAATCTTAAGAAAAACCAAAAAAAATTAGTAGTAGCTTTTTAGCTAGTTTATTTTCTTGTTGTATTAGTAATAATTAAAAAGAAAACACAAGAAGATTTCCCGTTCTTCTTTTGCTTGTTTGGAGCTTTCCCATGTAAATAGTTTTATTTCTTTTCTTTTCTTTGGGGGTCGATAGGAGAAGACCATAATGAAATTGTTGAAGTGGCTCTTATATGCATCATTGCTGATTTAACCAAGAGCCCATATTGCCTTGTCTTCTCCTGTTTATTGAATGCTCGCAGATTCCAGCTTAGTCCAATGCACGTGCACTCTTATTATTTTCACATCGTTCAGTCGTGCAAGTGAAAGGCAATTATGACGATATATGATGGACTGACTGAGATGAGAGAAGCTAGTATGAACTCGACCTCTCTTGTTTTTGTAAATATGATTAGTTCATCGTTCTTGATTCAGCCTATTATGGATAAACATGTTTGCCATGACAATTAGAGATCATAGTTGCTCGTGCCATGCTTGATTAGCTATGAGTTATAATGGTTTACCTTGCGTGCCAACATGCTATTAAAACGGTTGTGATGTGGTATAGTGGGGTGGTATCCTCCTTTGAATGATTTAAGTGACTCGACTTGGCACATATTCACACATGTAGTTGAAACAAATCAACATAGCCTTCACGATATTTATGTTCATGGTGGATTATATCCTACTCATGCTTGCACTCAATGTTTATTAATTTTAATGCATGTTCATGACTATTGTCGCTCTCTAGTTGGTCGCTTCCCAGTCTTTTGCTAGCCTTCACTTGTACTAAGCAGGAATACTGCTTGTGCATCCAATTCCTTAAACCCCAAAGTTATTCCATATGAGTCCACTATACCTTCCTATATGTGGTACCTACCTGTCGTTCCAAGTAAATTTGTATGTGCCAAACTCTAAACCCTCAAATGAAATTATGTTTTGTATGCTCGAATAGCTCATGTATCAACTAGGGTTGTCCATATCTTCCATGCTAGGTGGGTTATTCTCAAGAGGAGTGGACTCCGCTCCTCACTCACGAGAAAATGGCTGGTCACCGGGATGCCCAGTCCCATGCTTTATGCAAATCAAATCAAAATAATTGCAAACAAAACTCCCCCTGGGACTGTTGCTAGTTGGAGGCACTCGTTGTTTCGAGAAAGCCATGGATTGATGCTTGTTGGTGGAGGGGGAGTATAAACTTTACCATTCTGTTTGGGAACCGCCTATAATGTGTGTAGCATCGAAGATATCGCCATCTCTTGGTTGTTATGTTGACAATGAAAGTATGCCGCTGAAAATATTATTTATCTCTATTTCAAAACCGAGCTCTGGCACCTCTACAAATCCCTGCTTCCCTCTGCGAAGGGCCTATCTATTTACGTTTATGTTGAGTCATCACCCTCTTATTAAAAAGCACCAGCTAGAGAACACTGTTGTCATTTGCATCCATTACTGTTAATTTATATTGGGTATGACCGGATCTCTTTTACCATGAATTACAATGTCTAGTCAGTCCTTGATCTTTAAAGGTGCTCTGCATTTATGTTTTGCGGTCTCAGAAAGGGCTAGCGAGATACCATCTTATTATATCATATTATGATTGTTCTGAGAAAGTGTTGTCATCCGAGATTTATTATTATTGCTTGCTAGTTGATTATGCCATTGATATGACTAAACATGATACCTAAGTGTTATTGCGAATGTGGTTAGTCATAATCTTTGCTGAAAACTTGAATGCTGGCTTTACATATTTACAACAACAAGAGCAAACAGAGTTTGTAAAAGTTTCTCTTTATCACTTTCAGTTTATCAACTGAATTTCTTGAGGACAAGCAAAGGTTTAAGCTTGGGGGAGTTGATATGTCTCCGTCGTATCTACTTTTCCAAACACTTTTGCCTTGTTTTGGACTCTAACTTACATGATTTGAATGGAACTAACCCGGACTGACGCTGTTTTCAGTAGACTTTCCATGGTGTTATTTATGTGCAGAAACAAAAGTTCTCGGAATGACCTGAAACTCCAAGGAACATATTTCTAGAAAATATTAAAAATACTGAAAGAAGAATCCACGTCAGGGGGCCCACACCCTGTCCACGAGGGTGGGGGCGTGCCTGCCCCCCTAGGCGCGCCCCCCTGCCTCGTGGGCCCCCTAACGCTCCACCGACCTCAACTCCATCTCCATATATTCATGTTCGGGGTGAAAAATATCAGAGAGAAAGATTCATCACGTTTTACGATATGGAGCCGCCGCCATGCCCTCAAACCTCCCGGGAGGGTTGATCTGGAGTCCGTTCGGGGCTCCGGAGAGGGGGATTCGTCGCCGTCATCATCATCAACCATCCTCCATCACCAATTTCACGATGCTCACCGCCGTGCGTGAGTAATTCCATCGTAGGCTTGCTGGACGGTGATGGGTTGGATGAGATCTATCATGTAATCGAGTTAGTTTTGTTAGGGTTTGATTCCTAGTATCCACTGTGTTCTGAGATTTATGTTGCTATGACTTTGCTATGCTTAATGCTTGTCACTAGGGCCCGAGTGCCATGATTTCAGATCTGAACCTATTATGTTTTCATGAATATATGTGAGTTCTTGATTCTATCTTGCATGTCTATAGTCACCTACTATGTGTTATGATCCGGCAACTCTGAAGTGACAACAATCGAGACTACTCCTGGTGATGACCATAGTTTGAGGAGTTCATATATTCACTATGTGTTAATGCTTTGGTCCGGTACTCTATTAAAAGGAGGCCTTAATATCCCTTTGTTTCCATTAGGACCCCGCTGCCACGGGGGGGTAGGACAAAAGATGTCATGCAAGTTCTTTTCCATAAGCACGTATGACTATATTCGGAATACGTGCCTACATTATATTGATGAATTGGAGCTAGTTCTGTGTCACCCTATGTTATGACTGTTACATGATGAACCGCATCCGGCATAATTCTCCATCACCGATCCAATGCCTACGAGCTTTTCACATATTGTTCTCCGCTTATTTACTTTTTCGTCGCTACTGTTACAATCACTACAAAACCCAAAAATATTAATTTGCTACCGTTACCGTTACTTCCATATTACTTTCCTACTAAATACTTTGCTGTGAATACTAAGTTATCCAGGTGTGGTTGAATTGACAACTCAACTGCTAATACTTGAGAATATTCTTTGGCTCCCCTTGTGTCGAATCAGTAAATTTGGGTTGAATACTCTACCCTCGAAAACTGTTGCGATCCCCTATACTTGTGGGTTATCACTCATCGGCCGTGAGCCTCTTTGGCACATCACGGTTTTCATGCTTTGCATTGAACACATATCTTTGGTATTTTGTAGGACACGGCTTGTCCTTGGCAAGGAAACGGCGGTGTCCAATGTAACAGATCTTGCTAAGTATTGCGTATGACAGCGGATTCCTGTCACAGCAAACACATGCATTGTAACCATGTGTCATTCACCCTGACATAGTGCCCAAAGCCGGATAATCATGGACGCACCAAATTATAACAACACGCAGAGAGAAATCAGCTGGTGGGCTGCTATATAGGTCTCGAGTGAGAACACACCTCCATAGCTGTTGAAGTTCCTCCACAAGAGGCTCCATGAATAAATCAAAATCCTTTCCAGGACTTTTTGGACCTGGGATGAGCAAGGCCATCATGTAGTTTGATTCTTTGGTGCAGACATTTGGAGGCATGTTGTAAGGGATAACAAGCACTGGCCACATGCTAAATGTGGCGCTCTGGTGGCCAAATGGGTTAAATCCATCTGAAGCTAAGCCAAGTCTAATGTTTCTCGGGTCAGCAGCAAACTTTTTGGGTTTCTTATTGAAGCTTTTCCAGTCACTACCATGAGATGAATGGCTCATTACATTCTTATCTCCGTACTCCTGGTTTCTAGAATGCCACAGTATATCCTCTCTTGTTTCAGCATCATGAAACAACCTCTTCAATGTTGGTATAATTGGAAAATTTCTCAGAACATTACGAGGAATCCTCTTCAAAGCGTCGCCATCTTTCCATCTTGATGATTTGCATTTTTGGCATTCACTTAAGTTGGCATAATCCTTCTTGAACAAAACACAATTATTCTTACAAACATGGATCATATCATATCCAATTCCAAATGCACGAAGGAAATTCTTCATTTTACTGTAGGTGTGTGGCAGCTCAGGCGCATCTGGGAAAGATTTGCGGAAAGCAGCCAACATCGCATCGAATGATTTGTTGGTCATACGCTCAGATGTCTTCACCTGCAGAAAGGTAACCACGGCTGAGAATATTGACTACTCATTTCCGGGGGTGACAACCACGTTGCATTGTTCCAACATCCGGCCCCACCGTTTTTCTTCTGCAGGTGAAAGTTCACGAAATGCACGAGCATTTCGTAGCATTGTTTCAATGTTGGTCAAACTCACTGGATCCGCCACCACCACCTCCTCCTCATCTTCCACCTTAGCATCAGGCAGATAAAGATGGTGATCTACTGCTTCCACATAGTCAGTAACATTGACGTTCACAACTTCACCATATTGAACCCACCCAGTATATGTGACCGACATCCCATACAACTGTAGATGATTTTGCATAGTTGATTGGGGTCTTGTAACTGAATTCATACAACTGCTACACGGGCAGAGCACATCTGATTTCAGACCACCATACTCAGCTATGATAAAGTTCATGAAGTTTTCAACCCCCTCGACATATGCAGCGGAGAATCTTCGAGCAGAAGTTATCCATGTCCTGTCCATCTGTTTGGCATACAAATTAGTTCTTCTACTAGATATTACATGAAAAACATATATGCTTTTTTATGAAGTCCAGAAAATACCTAGGTCGATGTCTAAAGCTATGGCAAGATATTTGGACAAGCAGATCTAAGTAACGAAATATATGTAAAGCTAATTCAGCAAACGGATTTGAGTGCTAGATTATGGCAGGCTGTTTCAGCAGTCAATGAGGCTGAGCACACAGCCATCAAAGGCCATCTGAGCAACAAAGATCGAGTATAAAACAGTGTAGAGCTATTTCACCTAACAGATTGGCTACTAGACCATCACAATCTGCGTCACAATAAATATATGGCAGGATATTTTAGCAACTCATCGGGATTGGCATGCCATCTCAGCTAAGCAGATTGAGTGCAGAACAGGGCAAGGAAGCTTCAGCAGAGCATATTGACCGTAAACTACTTTGGCAAACAATGAGGTTAACAGCGCCTATCAGCTAACATTCAGTGCTACTCTGATATGCATGAGGCCTCGGTCCAGAATGCTCGTACTGTCGGAGAAGCTGAGCGTTGTGCGTCTCCACAAGAACGTCGCCAGTGGTGGCGGCATTGACCGCCGTGCCTCTCCACAAGAACGTCGCCAGCGGCGGCGGCGGCGGCTAGAGGACGACAGTCTACGAGAGCATACTGTGGGAGCGAGAGGATCGCCGTGCGTCCCCTCGATAAACCGCGCCGCCGACGTTTCGGTGCAGCGGGGAAGGCGGCTTTGGCGGAGCGAAAGGAGTGGAGGGGGCAGAGGGGGAGGGGGGTTTGGGGAATATTATTGGCTAATTGGCTGAAGGGCAGTTGAATTTGGGATTTGGGGGGAATTTTTTGGGGGGATTTTCACGCGGTGGGCGGGGGAGTTTGGCGCATGGCCGGTTTCTCCAAGTGCGGTCCCACATGTCAGTGAAGAGGCAAGCGGAAGAACGTTTCGTTTGCGTGAGCCATGTGCAGGACCGACCGTGTGTGGGGTACAATGCGACCGCGACAGGCGTGCTGTGAGTGTACCGCCTTTTTTCCTTATAAACTGGGTGGTTCGCCCCCTAAAAAAACTTGGTGCTTCGTGTGATCCATCAATACTACTACTACTAATCCGGTAATCCCGACTAAAACGGCGCGGTCGGGTCTTTTCCCGCATGATATGCTGGGAGGTTGGCTTAGTTGTTTTTCTTAGGACGAGTAATGCTACACCTACGTAATCCTAGTTACGTAATTAACATAATTTGAAATACGCGAGCTGTTGATTGGAGATTGGGGGAAGGGAGGGGCCCACTGCCATGAAAATCAGGGGGGAGAAAGACAGGCAATTTATGATAACCCTTTCGTAGGTTCCCGTAGATGTAGAAAGATGTGAAATGCGTGAATGTGTAGTGGACGTATTATTGGAGTGCCTAAGATAAATTGTGTATGTAGACCCTATGTGTTTATTTACTTCGCATGTTAGCTTTGTCTCAGGTCAAACCTTCTAAGTTAATACACACAAAAACGAATCATCATTCCGTAATAGACGAACCAACGTAGTCGAACGAATCCTCAACTTGAACGGTGCCTAAGGTTCGTCTAGTATGGTAAGCAACCGGAAAGATTCGAACGATTAGATAGAGCGTAGTCGAACGAACCATCAAGGAGAAGCACAACCGGAAAGAAACAAACAACATGGTAAACAACCATTACATAAACATGGCATGATGCAAAGCTAAGTATGATGCATGTCGGTTTAATGAGGCATGGGATGGCAAAGTGCAACAAACAATACTACAAATTAAGTGGAGCTCAATATGCAACGAGTTGCATATTGACGAAACACCACATTCAATTATTTAGTTCGCTCTTGTTTATGCTACTCATCGATATTAAATAATATTAAACATGGAAAGGGGGTGAAGCATATGACAACTACCTATCTAGGCAAGTTTAAATGAGGCCGGAACAACAAACAATAATTCCGGAAAAACCTCATATGCATATTTTGGAATTGGTACTATTCTGCCCTAAACCATATTTTAGAGTTCTTAAACATGCAAAGTAATGCCACCATGTTAAACTATGCATTTTCCACCCCATTTACAAATAATGTTTGATTAATTCGGAGCTACGGTTATTTAGTTATGAAATAAATCATTTTAACATGTCATTTAGCAAATTAAATGCAAACAACATTTTAAACATTTTAAACATGGATGAGAGTTAGAAAATATGAAACTAGATGAAATTCTGAGCACTTTTCATATTTGAAGTTTTAACATATGGTGCATGGTTTTTTATTTATTAAATGCATGAACAGCAAGGGTTTTTCTGAAAAACTGTAAATCCTGGGATAATGACTAAATTCGCTGCAGGAAAAAAAACATCATGGCCCGAAACTGACTTGCCCAACAGGAGCATACAGTGGGCAGGGGCTGCTCACCATGGGCCAAAGGCCCAAGATGGCAAGGAGGGAGGCCGAGGCTGGCTGGCTTCGGCTGGGCCTTGAGGCACAGAAGTGGCCCAGGGCATGGTCGCGGTCAACGCGTGCGAGCGGGTCGAGGAGGACTTGGCGTGATGCAGAGGACGGGAAGAGCAGAGGCAACGGCATCAGCTTGGCGTAGCTGCAGACGGCACCGGGGACGGTGTCGGCGTTCTAGGAACGGGGGTCCCCAGACCTGCCTGCCGGCGGCCCATGGCGTGGCTCTGATTACCAACTTGTAACACCCACGATGCAGCTATATCTCCCATGTGTCGAGGCATGACTTAGAGGCATAACCGCATTGTGGTTTGGTTGCAAGAAGTGTCATCTTCACACAATCCCATGTACAAGAACAAGGATAGATAAATAGTTGGCTTACAATCGCCACTTCACACAATGAACAAATAATTCATACATCATCGAGGGTACACACATAGTTCGACTACGGACAAATCCAAAAGAAAAGAAGATAACCCCAAATGCTAGATCCCCGATCGTCCCAACTGGGCTCCACTACTGATCATCAGGAAACAAAACATAGTAACGACCAAGGTCCTTGTCGGACTCCCACTTGAGTTCGGTAGCATCACCTGCACTGGTATCCTCGGCACCTGCAACTGTGTTGGTAGTATCTGTGAGTCACGAGGACTCAGCAATCTCAATACCCGCAAGATCATGACTATTTAAGCTTATGGGTTGGATGTGGCAATGAGGTGGAGCTGCAGCAAGCGCTAAGCAAATATGGTGGCTAACATACGCAAATAAGAGTAAGATGAGAAGCTACGCATTGGTCGTGAAGCTAGAAGTGATCCTGAAACTACTTACGTTCATACATAACCCAAAACCGTGTTCACTTCCCGGACACCGCCGAAAAGAGACCATCACGGCTAGACACGCGGTGGATTCATTTTAATTAAGTCAAGTGTCAAGTTCTCTACAACCGGATATTAACAAATTCCCATCTGCCACATAATCGCGGGCACGGCTCTCGAAAGTTTATATCCTGCAGGGGTGTCCCAACTTAGCCCATCACAGGCTCTCACGATCAACGAAGGATATTCCATCTCCCGAAATAACCCGATCAGACTCGGAATCCCGGTTAAAAGACATTTCGACAATGGTAAAACAAGAACAGTAAGACAGCCCGATGTGCCGACAAATCCCGATAGGAGTCACACGTATCTCATTCTCAGCGCACACGGGATGGGCTAGACGTCGGGTTGGCATAGACCCTAGTTGCCCAGGGGGCGCCGGACATCGGCCAGGTTGGACCAACACTCAGAGGAGCACTGGCCCGGGGGTGTTAAAATAAAGATGACCCTCAGGTCTACAGAACCCAAGGGAAAAGGCTTAGGTAGGCAAATGTAAAACCAAGGTTGGGCCTTGCTGGAGGAGTTTTATTCAAAGTGAACTGGCAAGGGGGACCCATAACCCCAACCGTGTAAGGAACGCAAAATCAAGGAACATAACACAGGTATGACGGAAACTAAGGCGGCAAGAGTGGAACAAAACACCAGACATAAGGAAGAGCCTTCCACCCTTTGCCAAGTATATAGATGCATTAATTAAATTAGAGATATTCTGATATCCCAACATAATTATGTTCCAACATGGAGCAATCTTCAAATTCACCTGCAACTAACAACTCTATAAGAGGGGCTGAGCAAAAGCGGTAACATAGCCAAACAACGGTTTAATAGGAAGGTGGGTTAGAGGCTTGACATGGCAATATGGGACGCATGATAAACAAGTGGTAGGTAGCGCCACATAGCGATAGAGCGAACAACTAGCAAGGAAATATAAAAGTGATATCGAGGGCAATGGTCATCTTGCCTGAGATCCCGCAAGGAAGAAGAACGAATCCAAGAAGTAGACGAACCAACGTAGTCGAACGAATCCTCACAATCGCAACGTAACCGGAACTATCAAGGAGAAGCACAACTGGAAAGAAACAAACAACATGGTAAACAACCATTACATAAACATGGCACGATGCACAGCTAAGTATGATGAATGTCCGGTTTAATGAGGCATGGGATGGGAAAGTGCAACAAACAATACTACAAGTTAAGTGGAGCTCAATATGCAACGAGTTGCATATTGAGGAAACACCACATTCAATTATTTAGTTCGCTCTTGTTTATGCTACTCATCGATATTAAATAATATTAAACATGGCAAGGGGGTGAAGCATATGACAACTACCTATCTAGGCAAGTTTAAATGAGGCCGGAACTACAAACAACAATTCCGAAAAAACCTCATATGCATATTTTGGAATTGGTACTGTTCTGCCCTAAACCATATTTTAGAGTTCTTAAACATGCAAAGTAATGCCACCATGTTAAACTATGCATTTTTCCACCCCATTTACACATAAAGTTTGATTAATTCGGAGCTACGGTTATTTACTTATGAAATAAATCATTTTAACATGTCATTTAGCAAATTAAATGCAAACAACATTTTAAACATTTTAAACATGGATGAGAGTTACAAAATATGAAACTAGATGAAATTCTGAGCACTTTTCATATTTGAAGTTTTAACATATGGTGCATGGTTTTTTATTTATTAAATGCATGAACAGCAAGGGTTTTTCTGCAAAACTGTAAATCCTGTGATAATGACTAAATTCGCACCAGGAACAAAAACATCACGGGCCGAAACTGACTTGCCCAACAGGAGCATACAGTGGGCGGGGGCTGCTCACCATGGGCCAAATGCCCAAGATGGCGAGGAGGGAGGCCGAGGCTGGCTGGCTTCGGCTGGGTCTTGAGGCGCAGAAGTGGCCCAGGGCATGGTCGCCGTCAACGCGTGCGAGCGGGTCGAGCAGGACTTGGCGTGATGCAGAGGACGGGCAGAGCAGAGGCAACGACATCAGCTTGGTGCAGCTGCAGACGGCACCGGGGACGTTGTCGGCGTTCTGGGAACGGGGGTCCCCAGACCTGCCTGCCTGCGGCCCATGGCGTGGTTAAGGCAGCAGGCCGTACGGCCCATCTTCATCAACAAGGCATCCAAGACCCTCGCGAGGGGCCAAGCCTCGCGAGCCAGGTGACACAAGACCTCCTCAGGAGTGGCCTAGTCAGGCAGGCTCATGAGGAGCGGAGATATCAAGGCGGGGCAAATCTTACGAGGCTCTCCTGACGTGAGCCATGACGATCGGCACCAGGCGGGCGCCAGCGCGCGCAGCGTCCTTGTTTCCTCTTTGGTGCTAAGGATGCCAGCGCAGGCGAGGAGTACCGAGGCATCAGGTAAAGGTTGCTATATTGGTGCAATGAGACCAAGACCAGGAGGACGGCAAGGCGGAGGTCATCGTGGAGCCTAAGACGGCGTCACCACCAGAGCTTTCCGCAGGCAAATACCACTTTTGTCAGGATAGCTTGTACTAGCCGCCCCCCTTCAAATTTGCCTGCCGTTGTTGGCTCCCTTCCCGCACAATATTTGGGAAGAGGACCAGGGCCTATATAAGTAGAACTAGCCACCGCAGTAGGGGCATATCATCCTAGCTTGATCCAATCTGATCGAGAGCCTACCCTAGCCACAGGAACACCTCAACCTCAGGAGGCTGTTCTTCCCTTGTACTGTTCATCAGCCCTAGAGGCAATCCACCACCACCACACTGGAGTAGGGTATTACACCACAACGGTGGCCCAAACTAGTATAAATCTCGTGTCTCTTTGTGTTGCGAGTTCGTCGAGTTCGTCCGCAAGATCTTAGCGAGCTAGGCATAGATCGGTAGGAGGGGAAGACTTCACCACAACGCCTCCTCTCGGGAGAGCTCAGCCCCATGGCCTCACCGCAACGCCTCCTCTCGGGAGAGCCACACGAGGGGGCTGGGCACGGGGGCTGTGCTCGGGTCACGCCCAAGCGCACGCCACCCAACCATGTCTCCCGGACCTGGGCGTCGCGCGCCCCTCCCGAGGCCTCGGCGAGGGCAGGTATGGAAGTCGTTTGCACGTTAAGGGGGACTCCTGAGCATCGCGACTCAGGAGCCTAACTGGTCACGTAGCCCCTCACTCCTTGGGCCGTCCCGTCTCTAGTCGGCCCAATGGTGGTTGAGGTATGCGCGGGGTCGCGCTCTGCCGACGTGGAACGCTAATCTATCCTCGCGAACTCTCCCTATAAGCTGTTTGCGCGTCAAGGGGGACTCCTGAGCATCGCGACTCAGGAGCCTAACTGGTCACGTAGCCCCTCACTCCTTGGTCCGTCCTGGTCTCCGGTCGGCCCAATGGCGGTTTAGGTATGCGTGGGGCTGGGCTCTGCCGACGCAGAACGCAAAGAAAATAGGAAGGAAATCGCAAAATCTCGAAGTAAATATTACAAGCATATTGTCCTCACAATACCAAATGAAAAGTCTAAACGCCTCCACGAGGCCTGATACATGTTGCAGGAACGAAATGGGAGAAATAGCCGCAGGTAACCCCAGGACGTCGCCACCGCCTGCGGAAGGACTCCCCTGTGGACAACGATGTTCTCACCTTGACCACCAGCAGCAGGATCAGCGGCGTCGCCGGACAGAGGAGCGGAGACAAAGCCGCGGAACTTCTTCAGCAAGGCCTCCACTTGACCTTGTACAGCTGTGGCGGCAGCTTCGCAGTGATCTTCAGCCACAGGCTCCAGCAGCTCGTCAAGACGAGCGTTGGGGTCGCAAAGGTGCAGATGGCTAAAAACGCGAGTCGGTGCAGCTGAAGACAAGACACGAGCTTCCGCCTCCGCCATGGGACCAAGGCCGTCAACGACATCCTCCAGCGCGTCCACCAAGAGAGGAAGCAGCTGGGAGGGGCCGTCCTCATCAGTGGCCAGCGACTTCTCCAGGCCGTGCTCGTACAGCGTCTTCAGCGCCTGGCGAGATCTCTTCTCGAGAGCGGCGAACGCCACGCGGTCTTCGGCCAGGACTCGCGCCTTGGCATCGAGATCAGCCTCCCTCACCGTCGCCTTCCGCTCCAGCTCTTCCAACCGGTTGCGCTCGGCAGCCTGTGTCCTCCCCAACTCCACCAGCTCAGCAGCACAGTTCATGATGGCGTCCTCCCTGGCCTTCATCTCCTCCTGCTTCGCTTGGCGGCAGCGTGCTTCTTCGGCATGCTTGTCGCATAGGCTCTGCAACTCGTCCTCCAGCACCTGGCAGCGATCACAGGCGGCCTTGGCGTCTTTCAGCGCCGCCTCGTGATCGGCTGCGGCGTTGGCGGCACTCTGCTTCTCCTTCTCAGAAGCCGCAGCGGCCTGGCCCAGCGCCGCGCGAACATCCAAGTCGGAGTGGAGCCAGCATGAGGCCAGCTCCAGGCGCCCGGCCACAAGGCATGGGTCCGCGCTCAGGAGATCCGCCTGCAGCTGGGTCATCTCCGAAAGAGTGCGTTCCAGAACAGCAGCAGGAGCAGAAGAACCTGGGAGTGGAGGCGCAGCAGTGAGAGGAGGCGACTTCGTCACCAGGGCCTGGGAGATCACGGGTTCCGGAGCAGCTGGGACCTCATCAGCCGCGCCAAGTGCCGGCACCTCCGGAGCAAGCGGGGCCATGGGGGCTGATTCCATGCGGCGATGCTCCTCTTGGCCTTACGAGGATGACCGGTCAGGGGAGATGTGTGCGCTGTTGCCTCCTTTCTCCACGGAGGGAGGCACGGCCGCCGTATCCTCTTTCCTCTTCTTCACTGAAGACGTCGGCCTGATCAACCAGGGGCGAGCATCAGGAAATGACAAGAACAAGCGGGGACAAGACGAAGCTCAAGGCACTTACCGTTCCATCGTGACGTATGCCACCTTCCGCTTGGGGAGCTTGAAGCCCGAAAGTTGTGGAGCCCGGGAAATAGGTGCACGGATCCCGGGGGCAGAAGACGGCACAGCAGGAGGGCTGGAGGTAGCCTCAGGCGGCATCAAGATGGGGGCAGTATCCCGAGGGAGCAGCGACGACCTGCTCCTCGTCGGGATGAGGGGTTGCTCCCTCTCCCCTTGGGGGGCATCGGCCTCGGCATCGTCAGGAAGGGTGCGGAGGATCTCGTCCTTGTTCAGAGGGGAAGTCTCCCCCACCTCTTCCAGAGTCTTCTCCGAGTCCACCTCCTCCTCCCCTTCCACGCGGGACTCGTCAGAAGACACCTCCCCCGGTTTCTGTGTCGCAGGGGCTCCTGGGAGCACCGACAGCACAAGCCCACGCGCGTCAAAGGTCGGCCTGGAGGCGACGAAGTCCTCCCGATCCCTACGCTGGAACAGGGGAACGAAGGCGCTTGGCGGGTACTCCTGGTTGTCCCCAACTATGAGACGCAGAACAGCGGCCAGTTCATCCTCAGGCAGGGCCTCAGGTGGGCCTTGTTTCCCTCTTCTTCAAGCTCCCACAGGGGGCGTGCGCGCGTCTGGAGCGGGGTGACTCGCAGCGCCAAGAACTCCCTCAGGATCATGACCCCCGTCACCTTGGCCGCCCTCGCATTGCCCGGCTTCAGGTCAGTCACCATCTACCCCAACACTAGCGATGCCCGCTCATCGGCAAGCTCCGCCTTGGGCCATTCCCCGTTGGAGAAGGCCGCCGCCGTTGGCAATGCCAGACGCGGATCGGCGCGCTTGGCGTCCATCATGACCCATTTGGATTGAATGTTGTTGACCCTCTTCCCAGTGCTCAAGATCGAGTTGGCCTTGCCGGCTGCGACGCAGTTAGCTCATCCGGAGATGTGACCCTTGCTGACACGATGGAAGAAGAAATGGCGCAGTAACGCCACGGAAGGCATCACTCCCAGGTACGCCTCACAGTAGTAGGCGAAGATGGACAGGAGGAGGACATAGGTTGGGATGGAGATGCAATGCCTGCAGACCGTAGTGGTCGAGGACTTCATAAAGGAAATTGGAGAATGGAGGGACCAACCCAATGGCGACACTGCTCGAGAAGAAGGGGAAGAAGGTGCTTCCCTCAGGCTCCGGCACGTCGGAGGCAAGCCGGAGCTCAGTCTCCCCCCACTCATTGCTCTCACCCGCCGTCGGCAGGCGCACGGAGGCGAGGCTCTTCTACGTGATGGTGGGCGCCTCAAGGGGGTCTTGACCTTGCATGGCACCATGGATTGCGGATGCAGGATGAGATTGGAGCGGATCTGAAGGTGGCGGTGGCGAGGAGCAAGAAAAGGGATCTGGAGCGAGGCGATGAAGAAGTAATGAAGGCAAGAACTGCCTACGCCGGCCTTTTGTCAGGTCAAGCAGTTGCCGAGGCAGCATGGGGAAGGGAGACGCCCACGTCCAATCAACCGGCACACGTCAACCGAGGCCGCAGGCTTTTGGCGCCCGCGGTGCTCCGAACTTGACCCTTGGCTTCGCCGCAAAGCCAAGCCCGAGCGCACCTTGGGCCCGGGGGCTACTGTCAGCATTCTGGGAACGGTTGTCCCTAGACCTGCCTGCCTGCGGCCCATGGCATGGCTAAGCTAGTAGGCCGTACGGCCCATCTTCATCAACAAGGCATCCAAGACCCTCGCGAGGGGTCAAGCCTCACGAGGCGGGCGACACAAGACCTCCTCAGGAGTGGCCTAGTCAGGCAGGCTCACGAGGAGCGGAGATATCAAGGCGGGGCAAACCTCACGAGGCTCTCGTGACATGAGCGATGACGATCAGCACCAGGCGGGCGCCAGGCGGGCGCCAGCGCGCGCAGTGTCCTTGTTTCCTCTTCGGTGCTAAGGAGGCCAGTGCAGGCGAGTAGTGCCAAGGCATCAGGCAAAGGTTGCTATATTCGTGCAATGATACCAAGACCAGGAGGACGGCAAGGCTGAGGTCATCGTGGAGCCCAAGACGGTGTCACCACCAGAGCTTTCCGCAGGCGAAGACCACTTTTGTCAGGATTGCTTGTACTAGCCGCCCCCCTTCAAATTTGCCCGCCGTTGTTGGCTCCCTTCCGACTCAATATTTGGGAAGAGGACCAGGGCCTATATAAGTAGAACTAGCCACCAGAGTAGGGGCTTCTCATCTTAGCTTGATCCAATCTGATCGAGAGCCTACTCTAGCCACAGGAACACCTCAACCTCAGGAGGCTGTTCTTCCCTTGTACCGTTCATCATCAGCCCTAGAGGCAATCCACCACCACCACACTGGAGTAGGGTATTACACCACAACGGTGGCCCGAACCAGTATAAATCTCGTGTCTATTTGTGTTGCGAGTTCGTCGAGTTCGTCCGCAAGATCTTAGCGAGCTAGGGCGTAGATCGGTAGGACAGGAAGACTTCACGCGCACCCCAGTGTTCTAACCTTAAGTGTTTGCCGGAACCCCACATCCTACAGACAGGGAAATGGGCGGAGGTGGCCGGAGGAGCGGGAAATGGCGAAGATGGCCGGGGCTCAACGGATCTGGCCGGAGATTGGACATGGCGGGCGGCGCAGGACTTGAGGAGCTCGGCGCGGGGCTCAACCATCCATGGCGTGGGGTTCCTGAGTGAGTGAGAGATGTGAGAAGAAGATCATCCAGAGGAGATGGATGAAAGCGTGAAGGCAAGGAGAGGGACGGCCTGGTGGTGCTGCCGGGGAGGCGACGTCGCGAGGAGGCGGGGTCCAGCAAGTCCGGCAAGGTGAGGTGGTCGGGGACGAGGAGGTTGCGGCCTCGGACGCTTGCGGGCGCAGGGGCGCACGAAACAGGCGATCTTGACGCAGGGGAGAGGTGGAGGCGTGGATTCGGTGAGGCGGCGGAGTTCCTTCGGCGGCCATGGTCACCGAAGCCTTGGGCGAGCCCCTCTCGCGCTCGAGGACGGAGGCTGCTGCCTCGGTCCGATCCGGATCGAGCGGGCTGGCTGGATCCATGCAGGGCACCGAGGAAGGAGATGGCCATGGCGCTCGGAGCAGAGGAGGCGACTGCCTCAGGCGAGGCTGGAGGACGAAGATGCAGGAGACATGCACGGGGAGGCGGCTGCTCCACGGAGGCTCGGCAAGGGGTGGATTGGGTGCTCGGGTCGGGGAGAAGGAGCTTAGGTGGGTGGAGGAAAACGAGGAGAAGGAGATCTCGAGGTGGATCGAGACCAGGTTAGCTTGATATGGTAGGTGGTGGTCTATATATAGGATAATATAATTGGGTTTGGTCCATCCGATCTTAATCGGGCGGTCAGGAATAAATAGGTTAGGTAGCCCAAATGACAAACCGAGGATGTTTTAGGGATGTTTGAGGTTGATCCGGATCCATCGGTCATGACAGCCCGGGTCGGATTCAGGACAGCTACAGATGCGCGCAAGGGGTTTGACGAAAGGCCAGTGAAGACAAAGCGGTCAGAGCGAGGGTGACGAAGGCAAAGGGAGAAACAGCAATGACGAACGAATGCGAGTTTTAAAACAATGACGGCAACGAGTGCCGATGCAATGCGGATGATGTGATGATGAATGCAACAAACAAATAAACACACGGCGGCAACAAAAACACAGAAGGCGTATGGAGCGTCGGTCTCGCGGCGTTACATCCGCCATGGGAGGCAGAAGCAGGTGGCCCCGTTAACGCTGGTTTGGTTTTGCCGGCTGGAGGAAAACAGGACTGAAGAAACATGACAGACTGTAAAAGCAGTAGGAGTACTTAACAACCTTAACTGAAACCAGTAGGGGCACTTAACAACCATAGCTGAAAGCAGTATGAGTACTTATACAGGTTCAACCGTACAAAACACGCCTCGAACAATGCTGCTTTGCCTACAGTTAACCAAGGGTGAGGCCCCCAAGCCCCAGGACAAGGCCCAGGCGCCAGCCCGCGCATCCACAACCTTCTGAAAGTGGCTTCATCTCGCAATATGATCAATAAACAGTATATTTGCTTTAGAGCCATAGAAAAGGAGGAACATAATATTCTGTCCTATTCTCCAAGATGGACGGGCCTTCATTATTTGAGACCAACCATTAATAAGTATCTTTTCACCTCCAAAGGGAATTGAGTAGGTCGACATAAACATCATGTTGTGACCAAGTGCAAGTCTGACCCGACCATGGACAGGCATCTGTATAGGAACAATACAACTTGGCAATTTCTGTTTCAAGAAGGACACAACTATAAAACTGTGTATAAGCAAGAGTTATGAACAACATATATAACAGAAAACAGCTCGTACCATAAGTTTCTTGACACAGTTGGACCTGTTCAATGAGTGCAGCAGTGGCACACATATCCCACGTGGCCTTCCACCATTGAAACGCCCCACAAGGACCTCAAGACGATCAATAAAGTGTAGGAACTTATGGATGTCGTCCCATTAACCTTCAGTGCCATCAGTAATAGCTGAGTTCTTACAGAATAACAAACAAGTAGCCTGCTTAACTCTAAAAAAACCTACACCTACCACCAATTATTAGAAAATATTAGTTAGAAGTAGCATCTTCATGAGAGATTCGTTGCTACTTCTAAAGTTAAATTGTGATTAGTTAGACAGAACAGGTGGATTATGAAGTAATTGAGGCAACAAGCAAGAACCAGATACAAAACTAACATGGATGAACAATTGGAACGATGTCGGGGTGGAAGATCGCAGTGAAGATGAGACCAGGTTATGCTATTTCCATCAACATTCATGCGCCAACTTTAAGTCTGTAACACTTGAGAAAGTTTATCCAAGTTCGGCCATAAAAAAGCAACGATCTTCTTGGTTCATGAACCCAACTCGGAACTTATATCCATGGCTTGTCTTAACTGTGACCATTAAACTAGTGTATTCAGTTATGGCAAGGCCGAGCATCTTGAGTACATGTGTTCTGGCAGAGCAAGGAATGCACTGCAGGAAAAATAATATGAGAACACAATGTATTCCCAATCCAAATCTAGAAATAATTTCCTCCTTCACGTCAGTGTTCACCATGGTACTACTACCTTTTATTCAAATATAGCAATCCAAATTTCCAAATTAGTCGACAGCATGTTCAAAAAACCCCACCCTCTCGGATAGAAAAGCTAATTCTAGGAACATATTGTGCGCGTTTTAAAATCCTATGTTAGGATGAGAAGGAACAAGTGTGGCGTCTCGCCGAGGGCACAGAAACCTGTAGGGTCCTCGCACTTTGGGCACTTCAAATGAAACACACTAGATTTAGTAGGAAGAAAAATGCATCAACATCGGTAGCTGCCATCCTAGGATTACTCGCGACCAAGGGACTTGGATTTATCGGGGATGGATGAAGAATTCGTACCAGGTTCTCCATGAGAAAACCCTATGCAATCGCTGAGAGGGGGTTTTCTCTAAACAAGCAGACAGGGAGAAGGGGATTCAGGCCCAATGAAATATTGTCGTTTCGTCCGTCCAGCTTACTTCTAAAGCTGGAAAGGTGTGGTGTCGGTGTCAAAACCGGCGGATCTCGGGTAGGGGGTCCCGAACTGTGCTTCTAAGGTCGATGGTAACAGGAGACAGGGGACACGATGTTTACCCAGGTTCGGGCCCTCTCTATGGAGGTAATACCCTACTTCCTGCTTCATTGATCTTGATGAATATGAGTATTACAAGAGTTGATCTACCACGAGATCATAATGGTTAAAACCCTAGAAGTCTATCGTGTAAGATTATGATTGCCTCTACGGACTAAACCCTCTTGTTTATATAGACACCGGAGGGAACTAGGGTTGTCAAAGTCGGTTACATAGAAAGGAATCTTCATATCCGAACGCTAGGCTTGCCATCCATGCCAAGGAGAGTCCCATCCGGACACGGGAGAGAGTCTTCTATCTTGTATCTTCACGGCGCAATAGTCCGGCCCATGTTCAACAGGCCAGACGCCTGAGGTCCCCTGAATCCAGGACTCCCTCCGTAGCCCCTGAACCAGGCTTCAATGACGAGGTGTCTGGCATGCAGATTGCCTGCGACATTGCAAGGCAGGTTCCTCCTCCGATCACTTCAAAGTACCTGACTTAAAGAGCTGTATTCGGCCGTCCATTAAATGTCGCACCCATCGGCTTCTGTGCCTCCACACCTTCTGCTTCCACATGTCGAGCGAATACGAGCGGTCGGGTTATTTTTTGCACATAACCCCCCGGACACGTAAGAAAGGCCTCTATTTAAAGGGATTGAATCTCAGATCCATTCCACACCCAGCAAAAAAGGGGAAACCATTCAACATGGCTAGCCTCCCCAGTTCTTCCTCCCGCCGTCAGGGCTCCGAAAAAGGCGATTGAGAGAGATGTTCTATATCCCATGAGCAATTGGTTAAGCTCCAAACATAGGGATTCCTCCTCCCGCGGATCCGGTCCCTGTTCGAGCAGGATTGACCTCCTTCACATGCGAAGTTCTGGCAGAAAATTTCCCCAATCCAACCAGGGGGGAACAGGTGTGCTTCGTATCCTACTTGTTGAGAGGCGTCGGGTTTCCAATCCACCCCTTCCTCCGAGGACTCCTGGAGTATTACGGCCTCCAACTGCACAACCTCACGCCGGCCTCTATCCTGCACATTGCGGGTTTTGTTGCCCGTTGGGGGCTTTTCCTGGGCTGTGAAGCCCACTTTGATTTGTGGAGGAAGCTATTCTGCCTCGTCCCTCGCAACCAAGAGGGGTCAATATTCGAGGTTGGCGGCGCCGAAGTATGGCGCATAGCTGGGACCGGATACCTGTCTGGCACGCCAAAGAAGGTGCCCGAAGAATGGCCCTCAAAATGGTTCTATATTGAGGACGTCGTTCTCCCCGACCAAGTTCGAATGGGTCTTCCTGAATTTTCAAATGCTCCATTGAATAAATGCCACAGCTGGCGCCTTCGGAGCCTCGAGGAGGAAGATAGTGCGAAAGTCCGTCAATTAATGGGCAAAATAAGGACACTCGTCGAGTCCGGATTATCAATAATCGAGGTAATGGCGACTGCCATAGTTCGGGGGGGGGGGGGGTCCAACCACTCCAATATAGAGGGTTTCCCATGTGGCACTATAATGGGGAAGATGACGCCTCACGCTGCGGTCGGAAGGGTCCGGACACCCCAACCGCTTTGGCCAAAATATTGGCCGAACTGTATAAAGGGGAGAAAGAGGAGTTCAGTCATCTTAAATGTCGAGATGGATTTTCCATGTACAGTCCTCCTAGCTAGGTGAGTTCTAATCCCACCACTTTACTCAATCCTCTCCCTGAGTCACCTTTAATGGATATTAACCCATCCATTTATAACAGGAATGGCAGAAGGTTACCGAGGGGATCCATAGCCCCGCTCCACAGCTAGAGGATCACAACCGGG